>NC_142438.1:52141060-52444090 GCF_059453495.1 Arachis ipaensis
ATCTTCTACTATGGACTTTCAGACATGGCTAAAATGTCTCTGGACCACTCTGCTGGTGGTTCCATACACATGAGAAAGACCATTGAAGAGGCTCGCGAGCTTATTGGTTCCATACAATTAGACATCTTCACTCCTTTTGACTCCTCTTTGATGACCTCTACCTCTTGACAAGCTTCTTCAACTTCAACTTCTTCCTCTTTATTTGCCAAGGGTCTTGGAGATTGTTCACATTCTTCCTTGATCTCTTTTTCAAGTCCAATATAAGGGGATTCAATTGTAGATAAAAATTTTTCAATGATTGAATCCATCTCTTGATCAACATCTTCAACCTTAGAGGGCTCTCCAACTTTAGCTTCCCATGGACTTTCAACATCTCCCAAGTCTTCAACCACTTCTTCCTCTTCAACAACGATTTTGGCTTCCTCCAATTGTTCCAATACAAAATCCAATTCCTCATTCTCCATCGAATTTTTTAATCTCTCCTTCATGCTACGCTCTTCATTTGATCCTCCACATGTAGCCATGGAAATGCTTTGAGTACTTAAGCATTGGGAGCTAGGCTAAGTTGTTTACTACCTCGGTCAAGGTAGCCATAAATTCTAGATGCCTCCTTTGAGCTTCACGTTGCTCTTGAAGTAATGAAGCGAGAGAATCATCCGTTGGGCCTTGGGGTGGATAGGAGGGTTCATCATTTGGGAGAAATGGTTCATAATAGGAAGGTAGTTTATATTGATAAGGGTATGGAGATGGTGTATATTAAGGTGGTTTGTGGGAGTATTGATGTTAGAGTTGTGGTGGTTCTATGTATGGTTCATATGGCTCATATGGTTATTGGTATGGTGGATATGGGTTAGGATCATATGGAGGTATTTGGTGGTATGAGGCTTGTGAGTATGGTGGTTAAGGGCTATATTAAAGGAGGGGGTTCATAGGCATATGGTGGTTGTGGTTGATAACCACAAGGAGGTCTACCATAATCATTGGATTGGTATGCATCATGGTATGGTTCTTGCTCATAGTACATTGGAGGAGGTTGTTGCCATGAAGAATGATCATAAGCTTGAGGCTCCTCCCACCTTTGATTGTTCCATCCTTGATGCATGTTTTCATTGTAGCTCCCATTTCCTACAACATAGTTATAACCACACTCATAGCCAAAAGGGTGAGAATTCATGGTGAAGAGAGAATAAAAGCAAAAGCTAATAAGAAACAAAGAGACAAAATCCTAACTACTAACTCAAATAAGCAAACAAACAAAGAGCAAACTATTCACAATATTAACATATGTACAATAACCAATAACAAGTGCACATTTGCAATTTCCTGGCAACGGTGCCAAAAACTTGATGTGAGGATTAATGTCAGTTAGAAATTTTCACAAAAATAATCACGTTATAAGTATAGTTCCAAACCAACAATTAATCCTCAGTCAAAGTTTAATTTGTTTGTCACAAGTACAAATTCTAATAAAAATAAACCGAAGTATTTAAATATCGTGTCGTCTCTCAAGGAATTGCAGAGAAGTGTTCATGTTATTGGTTATGAGGTAATATTTTTGGGGTTTTGAAATAAGGGACAAGAAATGTAAATAGCAAGAAAGTAAAGAAAACTCAAATGGTAAAAAGGTTCTTAGCAAGGGTTAATGGTTAAGGATCTCTATCCTTGTCACTAACCACAGTATGATAATTATAAGGATCATTCCCACTTTGTCATCCCCAAAATTAGAAGAAAGTCAAGTAAGTTTAATTGATCCTAGTCCATAAGTCCTAGCCACTCACTAATTAATTTTGTGACAACTAGAGTAAATGGAAATAAATTATCAATCAATTGGACATTAGTAACTCAAGGTTACCCAAGTTACCAACCCAAGCCAAGAACACAAAAATCTACTCTAAAATCTAACCAAGCATTTTATCAAACACTTGGAAGGCATAAAAAGAAAGCATGGTAAAATTGCAAGAAATATAAATTCTACAACTACCCAATGCAAGAAAATAACAATAATAATTCAATTAAACATTAACAAACATAAAACATAAATTGCATTAATTGAGATTAAAAGCAACAAAGTGTCATAAACATAGAGGAAACAAAATAGAGGAAATGACAAGTAAAACTAGAAGAGCAAAGATGTAAGAACAATAAATTGCAAAGAAAAGTAAATGAAAACAAGAATTAAACGTAAATCTAAGGGAATTCTAACCTAATCTACCCTAATTCTAGAGAGAAGAGAAAGCTTCTCTCTCTAGAATATGACCTAAGGCATGTTACTAAGCTACTCCTAATTGCTCTCCCCTTTGTTCCCTCTTGAATTCTGCATCAAATAGCTCTAGAAATGAATTAGATTGGGCTTCTGCAGCCCCAGAAATCACCCCCAGCGTGTTTCATTAATGAGGTCACATGCTGCTTGCCACGCGTACGCGTGGGTTACGTGTACGCGTCGCCTGGCAGATTTTCTTTCCACGCGTATGCGTGGGCCACGTACACGTGTCGCCATGAATTCTGAAAATCCTCATTTCTTCATGAATTCTCCACTTTGCATGCTTTTCTTTTCACTTCTTCCACCCAATCCTTACCTTATGAACCTGAAATCACTCAACAAACATATCAAGGCATCGAATGGAATTAAAGTGAATTAAAATTGGCTAATTAAAGGCCTAAATAGCATTTTTCACTCTTAAGCACAAATTAGGGAGAATTACAAAACCATGCTATTTTAGTGAATAAATGTGGAAAAATTTGATAAAATTCGCCAAATTTAATACAAGATAAACCATAAAATTATGGTTTATCAACGAGGCTTGAAGATTCTTCTAGAACGTAATCTGATTTTTGGGCTCAAATCGGTAAACTTACCATTTTGTAAGCACTGCATTATAAGCAAGCAACATAGATTGAAGTTTGGTAGAGCAACTGCTTGGAGTAAACACATATTGGAGTTGATTCATTCTGATGTGTGGGAATCACCAGAGATGTCCCTAGGAGGAGCAAATATCTTGTATCATTTATTGATGATTACTCTAGGAGGCTATGGGTGTACCCGATCAAGAAGAAGTCAGACGTGTTTGTGATGTTTAAAGAGTTCAAAGTAAAGTTAGAACTTGAATCCGAAAAGAAGATCAAGCGTTTAAGGACGGATAGTGGAGGAGAATATGTCGATGGTGACTTTCTAACATTTTGCAAGCAAGCAGGTATTCAACGGCAATTCACAGTTGCAAATACGCCTCAGCAAAATAGTGTAGCAGAGTGAATAAATAGGACTCTCCTAGAAAGAGCACGAGGTATATTGCAAACTGTAGGTTTAGCCAAGTCTTTTTGGGTAGAAGCTGTTAAAACCGCCTGTTATGTGATAAATCGGTCACCATCAACTGCAATTGGGTTGAAGACACCAATGAAAATGTGGCAAGGTAGGCCACCTAATTATTCTTCTTTACATATATTTGGTTGTTCTATGTACGTGATGTACAATTCCCAGAAAAGAACAAAGTTGGACCCAAAGTCTAGAAAATGTATATTCTTGGGTTATGCTGATAGAGTTAAGAGGTATCGCCTGTGGATCCCACTGCCCACAAGGTAGTTGTCAGTAGAGATGTGATATTTGTAGATGAATTGCAAAAAAAATAAGAAAATGATAGCACTGTTAAAGAGATAACGACTGTTCAAATAGATGAAAAATGCAGAGAAGGTGATCTTTTTGAAGTAGAACCACAGCACGAAGAACAAGAAGCAGAGGCCAATGACATAAAAGTTCGTCGATTCACTCGACAAAAAAGAAAACCATCATCGCACTCAAATTATGTTTTGACAAACCATGATACATATTGTCTTTTGACAGAAGATGGAGAGCCAACAACTTTTATGGAGGCTATGCGCAATACAGATGCTTTTATGTGGATGATAGCAATGCAAGAAGAAATTGAGGCATTACATAGGAATCATACCTGGAAACTTGTTGAACTTCCAGCAGGTCAGAAAGCCATTGTTAACAAATGGGTTTACAAGATCAAACGAGATAGTAATGATCAGGTAGAACGATGTCATGCAAGATTGGTTGTCAAGCGATGTGCTAAAAAAGAATGTGTTACTTTCAATGAAATATTTTCTCCAGTGCTGAGACTAACTACTATTAGGGTAGTTTTGGCTATGTGTGCTATATTTGATTTACATCT
Source organism: Arachis ipaensis (assembly GCF_059453495.1). NCBI lineage: Eukaryota > Viridiplantae > Streptophyta > Magnoliopsida > Fabales > Fabaceae > Arachis > Arachis ipaensis. The sequence goes on from NC_142438.1 coordinate 52,145,230, forward strand.
AGAGCAATTAGATGTAAAGACTGCTTTTCTTCATGGAGAACTTGAAGAAGAGATATATATGCTCTAACCAGAAGGTTTTGAAGAAAAAGAAAAAGAAAACTTAGTTTGCAGGTTAACTAAATCTCTGTACGGTCTAAAGCAGGCACCAAGGTGTTGGTACAAGAGATTTGATTCTTTCATTATCAGCCTTGGATACAACAAAATTAGTTCAGATCATTGTACCTATTACAAGAGGTCTGGTGATAATGATTTCATCATTCTGCTATTGTATGTGGATGACATGTTGGTGGTAGGTCCCAACAAAGATCAAATCCAAGAATTGAAGGCACAGTTGGCTAGGGAGTTTGATATGAAAGACTTGAGATCAGCAAACAAGATTTTAGGGATGTAGATCCACCGAGACAAAAGGGATAGGAAGATTTGGCTATCGCAAAAAATTATTTGAAGAAGATCTTGCAACGCTTTAATATGCAAGAATGTAAGACAATTTCAACCCCACTTCCTATGAATTTCAAATTATCCTCAAGTATGTGCCCTAGTTGTGAAGCAGAGAGGATGGAAATCTCTCGAGTACTATTTGCATCAGCAGTGGAAAGCCTTATGTATGCCATGATTTGTACAAGGCCAGATATTGTTCAAGCAGTTGCGGTGGTAAGTCGATTTATGGCAGATCTGGGTAAAGAGCATTGGAATGTTGTTAAGAGGATCCTGAGATACATCAAAGGGATCTCAAATGTTGCATTATGTTTCGGAGGATCGGAATTCATTGTTAATGGATATGTCGATTCAGACTTTGCAGGTGATTTGGATAAATGAAAATCTACTACAGGATATGTGTTCATGCTTGCAGGAGGAGCTATGAGATGGCTATCTAAATTACAGATTGTTGTAGCTTTATCTACTATAGAAGCTGAATATATGGCAGCTACACAAGTATGCAAGGAAGCTATTTGGATCCAAAGGTTGATGGAGGAACTCGGGCACAAACAACAGAAGATTCTTGTGTATTGTGACAGTTAGAGTGCCTTGCACATTGCAAGGAATCCTGCATTTCATTCAAGAACAAAACACATTAGAGTACAACATCACTTTATTCAGGAGGTAATAGAAGAAGGGAGTGTTGATATGTAGAAGATTCACACGAAAGATAACCTAGCAGATGCCATGACAAAATCAATCAACAGAGAAAAGTTTGAATGGTGTAGTCCTCATATGGCCTATCGAATACATGAGCAACATGAATTTTGAAAATTTATCAAAATTAGCTTTAAGTGGGAGATTGTGAAAATTAGTAAAGCTAACTTTAGAAAATAAATAAATAAATAATAACTAAATAAAATGAAAGGTAATAACAATCCTAGTTTATAACCTTAGAATCTTAATGATTGAAAATAGAAAAATTATATACTTCTAATGGACGAATGGTTCATATTGAAAAGACTCACCTATAAATTGAGTTTTTCTTTAATTCATTTCAATCAAGTCATTCAACAAGAACAATAGTAACATTGAGTCACATAGAGAATTTTATTTCTTTGAGAGGTTTTCTCCTATATATAGAGAGAGAGGTGTATTCTCATTTTGTCAAAAGAGAGTGTTATAGTAATTTTCTTGTAATAGAGAGAAGTTGTAATTTTCAAAAAAAAATTATTCAATTGTTTCCATATTTTATACAAATTTCTAATTTTTCATCTCTATATTTTGTTATGTCATTTGTCTAGTACCTAACACGGTGATTTTATCAAAAGAAAAATAACATATCCTCCTCAAAGAGAATACCATGACTCTGATACTATGTTAGAAATAAAAGACTAAACTAAAAAAAAATTATATATTATTGAATGTATTCAAATTATCTAAAATAATATAATATAAAAAAATATTTATAAATACTAAAAAAAATTAATAAAAACATAATATTTAATAATAAATATTTAGATATAATAAATAATTCTAATAAATATTAATTCATCTTAATATATTCTGAGAGTTCCTTTCAATTATCAAACACATTTTTAAAGGTGAAAGAAGAACGCAACATTATTCTTTTTTCTTTTTCTTCAAGTAATGCAACATTTCATTAATAATCGCCCATTGTCCATTTAGTAGTAATGTCTACAGAGAAAGGTTTCCCAGGTTTTATAAATCTACTTAAAAAAAATGACTATATGATTTGTTATTGATGCATTGATGATTGAACATCACTATAGACAAGAAAAACATGCATAAAATAATATTAATTGACCTTAAACAACTGTTAAAAATCTTCATAATATTAATGTGATTTTTATTTATAACTTTATCAAATGAAGGAAAAAGAGTAAGTAGAAAAATAAGATAATATTAAAAAAATTAATTGTGTGTAAATCAGTTTAATTTATTCAAAGTTAAGATGTGACAGTTTAATTTATCCTTGAACTATATTTCCATAATCATAACTGGTTATTTATTTGAGATAAGAAAAGTACAATTTATATATAACAAATCATTAAATCAAAAGTTAAAAATAACTAGTGGAGGAAAAAAATAGATAACTACTAACAATATAATTTAGGGGCATTTGGAGAATTATAATAAGGTATATTTCTAAGAATATGTATGTGCGATAAACAAACAAACAATAAATGTATGTAATTTATTTACGGACATATCAAAAACAATTTTTTTCGTATAACATTTTCTGATATAATATTTTTGGGAATATAATTCTTAAACGTCTAGGACCATGTTGCATACTTTGAAAGTTGAAACAAGGGGCTAAAGGATTTCAATAAAAATTTCAAAACCTAATCTTTAAATAAAATAATTGTTGAAAAATAGTTTTACAAATAAAAAAAAAAACTAAAAGAACGCAATATAATGTAAAAGAATAGCATAGTTATTAATATTACAAATATTTATACCAATCACTCCGTCTCAGCCCCCGAAAAAAAAAATGACAGCAATATTGAAAACTAAAACCAAAGTGTTATAAAACCACGTTACATCAAAATTATTTTTTTATTTATTATATTTTGTTGTTATTGGTTATCTCGTCTATGTTTCTAAATCGATTTGCAGCATATGTTTCTTAATGGTGTATATGTGTTAATATTTTGGTGTCATTGATTCTATTAATTCTGCTCAACAGAGTTTATTCGATCAAAACAGTTTATATTCAGAGCTCTCATCTCCTAGGTTAGTATATTTTTTCAAAAAAAAAAAAAAGAAAAAATTCAAGTACAAGTAAAATTGGCAACTAATCTTCATCCTTGGTAGCTATACCAAGCTCCCTCTTCTCGATCAGCTAGGTGAGTTCCTCTGTAGTTCTGTTCTTGCAGATCATTGGTTAATGTGATTGTGATAAATAGCTTCCTAGCTGATGAACTTTAATTTGATTTCTTTCTCCTTTTATAATTCAGCAATGCTAGCAAACAATATTATCATTTATTTGATTAATAATAATTTACACTTATATTTATAAAAATTTATACACATAAAATATATAATTTATATTTATATTTATTAAAATTTATATACATAAATTAACACAGATTATATTTATATTTATCGAAATTAATTTTTTTTATTTGTACCGGCTAATTACAGACTAAAATTACTAAAATCTATTGGCCTAAAAAACTTTTTGATTTTGTTTTATATTTTTTTCCAGAATTTCGGATGGATTATTGTGCATGTTTATGTTAACAATATAGCTTGCAAAAATAATATAAACACACCAAAAGCCATTAGTAAAATAAGTTATCATATATTTGTATATTAATATATGTATTATTTAATTTATTTTTAATATTTATTTTATATTTTAAATATATTTTATATCGATAACTAATTTTAGTATATATCTAATATGAGTTATTATTATTATTATTATTATTATTATCTTCAGTGAAGAAAGCCTCCTTTTAGTTGAAATTATTCATTTATTTCTTATAATTGTGTTTATACTAAGCTTGCCCTATTTCAAAAAATTCTCTGTGTGAGTAGTTTTAAGTTTATCCTGCTCAAGAAAAACCCATATTATAATCTTTTATTGGTTCATCCATGCATACTTTTTATTAAGTAAAAATTACTGTACTCTTTGTCAATTAATAATTTTTAATTCTTTATTAATTATAGTTTATATTAATAATTTAAATTTAAAATTTAAAGTTTAGAATTTATAATTTAAAATTTAAAATTTAATATTTATAATTTAAAATTTAAGACGATATTTTTTTATTTTTTGCAGAGCACAATAGCATTTTCCTTTTTTATCAATTATCATCTTTTATGTTTGACTTTTGTTTTTTTTGGAATGATTATTTTAATATTCTCTGAGGAGCTTTGTTTTCCTTTGTAATGAGAAAGAGTAATATGTGTTGGAGGCAGATATTTTCCTTCGAACTTTTTTGTATTTTTATTTTTAATATTTTATATCTTAAAATTTTGTGAAAAAAGAAAGTAAAATTTTAATTTTTTATAAAATTCTAGGAACATAAAATATTGAAATGAAAATAAAAGACATTTTTAAAACCAAATATGTCAATCTTTTTATCCTCGTTTCCACTGATTTTAAGTTAATTGGATCTTAATATTTAGCAGCAAAATTCTCTTTCTTAATCCAAACATTTTCTTATATTCTCTCTCTTAATTAATTTGTTCATCTCACGTTTGGTGTAGGATGAAGAGGGGCTTCCATGGATTTTTTAAAAGGAAAAAGCTTTCCTTTTTTTCTATTTTGTTAATGTCCACAACTATCATATTATTGTCATGGGAGAGTCTTTCTGCACTTATTCCCCCTTATTCACAAATGTTGCTTCCTTCAGGTTTGCTTTTATTGCTGCAATGCAACTATATAATAATATATGGTTCAAGTTTAATAGTATTGCTAAGGTTTTTTCTTAGAATTATCTATAGTAAATTGTTCTTTCATATATATATATATAATAATGGAAATGTTTGGTAACCAAAGAAAATTAGTCAAAAACAGACATAATTTGTCTTATTTAACATTCATTAATTGTTACGACAATTAATAAATACTAAATAAGATAAGTTTTGGCTGTTTTTTTTGTCTACCTAGCATTACCCTATAATAAATGCATTACAAATCACAAAAGCATTGAATTTTTTCTACATTAAATATCTTAACTCGCTAACAACTTTAGTTTAAATTTCCTATAATATAAGTGCAAAACCATTTTATTACTAACATCTAATTTGGTATTAAGTATTACAATGTAGACAAAAGTTTTTCCTTAAAGTAATTATAGATTTAGAAATTAATAATAATTTTTTTATCCATATGGCAAAATCTAATTTAAAATTCAACATAAAAGGTCAATTCTTACATATATAAGATATGAAGTAAATGATTATATGCTTTTAACATGGAGATAGTAGTATTATAAATAGGGTGATATTATTTGAACACTTAATTTAGTCTTATATACAGACAATTATTTAATCGAATTGCAATAAAATTCAAGGATGTTAGGTGTACAAATATAATAATTTTCCTATAAAATATTATCTCATAGAATGGGCTTCCTCATTCTTTTATGCTCTCTTCCTCTTCCTACTTCTTCCTCATATCTTTCTATAATCACATTTATCCTGTGACTTTCACTTTGTGTTTTATTATAATGGTGTAGAATTTTTTTCAAGTTTGACGAATGAAGAAGCAGAAGTTCTCTTTGAAGCAGGGGATATCCATGGAGTACCCACTTTAGAAAAAGAAGAACATAGTAGAACAAATTCTATCATTGGCTTTCTAGAAAATGGATCTACAACAAATAATGAAGGTAATAAATGTTTTTAAGTGCCAACAAGTTATAGTTCAAATGGCATATTCTTTTTATACTCACTTAGAAGTCGCAGATTCGAGTCTCATTCCTAACTTTGGAAAATAAAATTTCCTAAGTGAGCATGCGATGAGGTTGATGTTAATTGTTATCTTTAGCTATAGTATTCAAATTGATGTGATTACCATTGTTTTAACAAAACCAAGTTGATGCTCAAACTAAGTTAATTAAATATATTGTTATGATAAATGTTTTTCCAAATTAAAAATAAGTAAATAGTCATTGCTGATGATAAAAAATTTAAATGCCGGCAAAAATAACAGTAAAAAAAAATTAAACTAATTTTATACTCATAAAAAATTAATTTTGTTTGTCAAAAATATTTAATAATTAAATTTTTATTGATTTTATTAAAAAATATATTAAATTCTTAAATTGTTCTTATCATCATCTTTAACCTCTTACAACAACAATAATCAAAACCGTCACCCCATTTTTTAAATTTTAAATATCTGTAACCCTCTTCCATCACCACTTACACTACTAATATCACTAATTCACCAGCAACAATATCATCAAAATAACACAACACAACAAAAAGAATCACTCTATCTTTGCTAATACCACCACCAAATTAAAATTAAACAAAAATAGTGACCTTTCACTTTATGAAATAAAAAGAAAACCCACATCTTCCACCAGCAGCATACTAATATCCATGAAATTTGCAAATCAAACCTTATTAATGTCCCGCGGTATTTTGCGGCGGTGTGATGAACGAATACTCATATGTGGTGGAGGAGCTAGAGGGGAGTTGATGCTTGATCTGGAGGCTCACACTTGAGGGGGAGATTGTTAATGTTGCAAGTATGAGGAGTGCATGAAGTTAGTCCCACATCAAAGAAAGCAAGGAAGAGTGAGGAGTTTATAAGATGAGAGACCCATTAACTTACTACCTTAAGATTTTGAGTTGGATATGGTGTCTTCTCATCTTATGTTATCTCACTTGAATCTTCTCTGGTGGTTGAGAGCTCTCCACGGTTGGCCTGTTTGGTGGTTTTAAGGGGTATTCTAATCGGCCTGGTGGTTTTAAGGGATATTCAAGGTGAAGCATCGAAAGTCTTCCCAGCAAAGGTGGTCCAGACGGCGTCATATGTGATGGAGGAGCTAGAGAGGAGTGCATGAAGTTAGTCCCACATCAAAGAAAATAAGGAAGTCTTCCCAGCAAAGGTGGTCCAGGCGGCGTGTCCCGCAGTGTTTTGTGGCGTTGTGATGGACGAACACTCATATGTGATGGAGGAGCTAGAGAGGAGTGCATGAAGTTAGTCCCACATCAAAGAAAGCAAGGAAGAGTGAGGAGTTTATAAGATAAGAGACCCATTAACTTACTACCTTGAGATTTTGAGTTGGATGTGGTATCTTCTCATCTTATGTTATCTCACTTGATTCCTCCTTGAAGTCTCTCCGGTGGTCGAGAGCTCTCCACGGTTGGTCCAACAATTAATTGAAGAACCATAGACTTCCAGCTGTTGCAGTCTCCGGCAGCCAAATCTGGGGTCGCATTCATCACAAAAAAATGGGGATATATAAGCTTTCAAAATCGATTTTCACAATAATGGTCACCCAATAAATTTATACACTATAACAAAAAAAAAAAAAGATGACCACACAGTTAAAAAATATCACTCTCTTCTTCTATCTTTTATCTTCGCTTCTCCTCCTACACTTTCAGTTCCTCAACCACCATAGAAGTCGAACCCGCTTTCAAAACCCTATTGACCGAAAATTACTCGGCCAAGACAAAGAACCGACACTATCCCACTTCAGATTCTATTGGCAAGACATAGTTGGAAGACCATGTTAGAATATATTAGAATTAATTAACATTTATTAGAATTATTTAATATATATTATGTCATTATTATATCGATTCTCTTAACACCTATAAATATCCTTCTATATTGTATCATTTCACACAACTTGAATAAACACAAATCCTTTTTCTACTGCTCTCTCTTATCTTTCTAACATGCTATCAAAGTCATAGTGTCCTCCTTGAAGAGGATAAATTGTTTTTTTTTTTAGTGAAATCACTATTTTTTTCACACTTTTCTTTTATGTCATTTTTTTTGTCTTTTGTCACTCCTTTGATACTTTTTCACCTCACCGATTAGCCTATTATCTCTGTCTTGTATCTTTTCGAGTCTAATAAATCTAACACCATTGGCATTTGCTGTTTACCTATTCCCATGGAGAAACTATATATTTTTTATCACCTTCCAGAAGTTCATCATCTTCTGACATTTTACCATCTCTTCACAGTGTGCCACACTTTTGGGCAGTTTTCGGACAGTTTGCCATCTTTTAGGCAGTTTCATCTGCGTTTTTTTTATGGTAGTTTCGTCTGTACTTTTATTGCAGCAGTTTTATTTGCGCTTTCTTGTGACAGTCTCGTCTGCGCTTCTCGTGCGGCAGCATCATCTGCGCTTTTCTTGTGACAGTTCTGTCTGCATTTTCTCGTGGCAGTTTCGTCTACGTTTTCTTGTGGCAGTTCCGTCTGCGCTTCCTTTCGATAGTTCTATCTGCACTTCCTTCCGGTAGTTTTGTCTATGCTTCCTTCCGGCAGTTTCATGCACTTCCTCCTTTTATATTGTATCATTTCACACAACCTAAATAGCTAGATACAAATCCTTTCTCTACTACTTTCTCTTATCTTTCTAACAGGCCAAACCAACTTCAATCCCAATAGTCGAATGCAACTTCTTTGGCTTGGTTAGGGTAATAGACAATGCTTTAACCATAGCCCAACTTAGCTAGCAATAATGGCAATAAGCTTCCAGTAGTTAAGGTGAGACAATGAGGTTGGCGAGAAGATGCAGATCTATCGGCGACGAGATTAGCAATGGGAAGGAGTTATCGGCGGCGCAGAGTAGCAATCAAGCAACACAGTGGTCACGCCGAGACGACGCCGAGGTTGGTGGCAAAGAGGTTGGCAACGACGAGACTGGCCGTGAAGAGGCTGACAGCGACAATCTGGAGAGTTAGAGGTCACCAAAGACAGTGTCACTAGACGATGAGGGAGGTGAGGATATGGATGGGGATGGGAGAGGTCTGGTTTTGAAAGGGGTTAGGTGGCAAGGGGTGGGATGAAGAAATAGAAGATAAAATTTTAGAGTAAGAACATACGTTAAATTCTATAAGGGATTTTTCACACAATGGATTTTTCACGAACGAAGGTAACATAATTTTAGAAGTTAATATGTTGATATATGTGCATGAATTTTAATATGTTTACGTTTAATGATGGTTTATAAATTATGTAATTGTTGTTAAAATTAAAGTTATATTTTTTTTTTTTTGCATTTTAGTAATATTTGTTTTAGCAACTCTTTTTAAAAAACGTTGCTAAATAATAAAAAAGCGTTACCTTTTACTTGCTTGCACTGTTCTTTGCAATAGAATTTATATACTTTGGTTAATATTTTGTTCCTCTTGTTAAGAAAACAGTTAAGAAACTCTTGTTTTTTAAACTAGTTTTTAAAATTAAAATAGGTCTATTCAATTTTACTATAATATCAAAAAGTATTTGATCCAATGTAGTTGAACCATGTATATTCTACAAACTTTATGTTCCACGTATTCATTTTTAGATATGAGGTGATATGATTTTATAGTATTAATGTTGTTTTTTTGTTGTTGTTAGTAGCGACCATAACGATAGTAATAATAGAGCAATATATGTGTTTGTATTTATAGTAGCTACAGCTACAGAATGTGTGTGGGGGTTTGTGGTGGTGGTATATATTGGTGTCATGGTGTGTTGTATGTGGTGGTGGCGGTTTTTTTGGTATTCTGTCTCGTGAGAATGTGGTGGTAGATGGTAGTGGTGCTTGTATTTGCGTTTATGGTGGTAGTGACGGTGATGATGTGAAAAATTTTTAAAAATTTTGGAAAAAAAAAAAGGAAAGACAAATATAAAATTGCCAAAAGAAATTAACTCTATGTTGATTTAAAAAATATTTGACCAAAAAATAAAGTTGACACATTTAAAAAATATAAAATTAAAATTGAAATAAAATAAATTTAGAGACAAAATTAAAATTAATTCCAAATATTAAGAGTAAAAAAGTTATTTTTTCATTAAAAATTATCTAATATATTACAAGTGCATGTATTATAGTATATAAATTTTACGCATTAGTCAACCCCAACTTAGAGAAAGCCATTATCGTTTGTATGTTAATGTTAGAACTTACCAGTATATAGGATATATTATAGAGTAATATTCCGATTTAATTTTCAAAAGATTTTTTTAACACATTAATTTTTAACAAATTTTAATTATTAAATCAGTTTATAAATTCCTATTTCATTCTATAATCTCAAATATCATATTGCTTGTCTATGAGAAGGGACTAATGCGAGAATTTTTTTAGAGGTTTTTATATTTTTATTAAATAATAATAAAAATTAATTTGTTTAACTTTTAATAAAATTTGATACAAAGATTGATTTGCTTAACTTAATTAATTAATAAAATGTCTAAGTCATTAAAATTTGTTGAAAACTAAAAAATTAGACAAAATATTTTTTGAATTAACTATCAAAACTGCATCCAAATTTTGGAAATACCGACAAAAATATCCCTCACTTTTGATAACAACAAAAATATTCTCAAAATATTATAAAATACGATAAAAATAACCAAAAATAGTATTATATTATTTTTAGAGAAAATTACTATTTCTACTTATGAAAGTTTTCACTAACAAATTTACCCATAAAAAAATTAAGGTTGTATCCATAAAAAATAAATTCTATACGAATTATTCAAATACTAAAAAATCACATAAAAACTTCAAATTATCTTTGTCCTAATCCTAATCTCAACACTCCTGCCCAAATTATCCACTGTCCCTATTATTTTTGGTTCTAATTCTACATATTGGATTTGCAGCAATGGTGTGCTGTCGTTTGATGCACAGCCCTTTGCCATGGTGTTTGATATTGTTAGTTATAATTGATTATTGATGATTCACTAAGAATGGGTGGAATGAAATTGTGGCGTTGGTGGATTTTTGGTGATTGGAAGCAGAGAAAATCAATTAGTTTATTCCAATATATAGCGAATAAAGGATGCATGTCACGAAGAACATCGACGACGAACCTATCGGTTCGACGGTGGAGCATAGCGATTGTGGTTTCTCAGGTGGTGGTGGATTTGGATTTTGACATGGCTGATTCTGCAAAATCTTAACCAGCCATCTCAACTTACATTTTGAGAAAGATGATTGTAGAACAAGATGAAGAAAAAGTCAAGTGAAACAAATACTGCTTTTCCGTCGGCATGCTCGATCATCACCGCCATCTTTTAATTTCTTTTGCTTTTTTTTTATTTGGAAAAAGAAGATCTAAATGCTTGCGGTTTGATTGCTTGTGGTTCCGATGGTTGGTGGCAGTGGTAGTGGTGTTGGTAAAGAAGGTGGTAAAATTTATGAAAAGAATAAAGGGAGGATTGAGATTTCGAGGAGGGGGTTGAGATCAGGGTTAGAATAAGGGTGGTCTTATAGTTTTGCAAAATTTTTAATTAGGTTCCTGTACTTTTTTTCCTTTTAATTGAGTCCTTTCACCAAAATTTTTTTTTAATTGGATTCCTACACTTTTTTTTTCTTTTATTTAGGTCCCTGCATCAATTTTTTTTAAGTTGGGTCTCTATAAAATTAAGTCAATTACTGTCAAAATGGACTTAATTAAAAAAAAATTAGTGTAGGAACCCAATTAAAAGAAAAAAAAAAATATAGGAATCTAATTGAAAATTTTGCAAAACTATAGGGACCAACAGAATAATTAAATCTAAGGGTAATTTGGAGTTTTTTAGTAATTTTTTCAGTGTTTGGATAATTTTATCGTATATATAGAACCCATCTTTTATGGCTACAACTTTAATTTCTTTTTTTCATATGTAGATTTGTTAATGTTTAAAATTTTATAAGTGCCAAACGATTTTTATTTTTGACAAATCGTTTATGCATTTGATATAAAATTTTTTTAAAAATATTTAGATAACTATTTAAAAAGCACATAAAATATCAGAATAAATTTGATTTCTAGATTGTTTTTCATTTTTCAATACCTTGATCATTAAAATCGCAACAAAAAAATCTATTTAAAGTATAATTATCAAAATTTAAAGATAAAAATATCTCATTTTTTAATCATATTTATAGAAAATAGCATTAAAATCCAATTTTTAGATAATTTTTTGAAAATATATATTTAACAGATTCTTTTTCAAATTTTATAATATTTTAAAGATATTTAATTTTTATCATTATCAAAAGTAAAAAATATTTTTGTCAGCATTTTAAAATTTTAAGACGATTTTGGTAGATTGATTTACATTATTACTCTTATTATATTTAGTATCAAATTCTACTATAAATAGTCCATTAAGATAAATATTTAATCTCAGTTCAATTTTTTGCGGGAGGGGGATGGGGGTTTATATTTGAAGACCTTATTTTATCGAACTTCATAATCAAATTTTATGATTAATTAATATTTAATTGCATAATATCCTATATAATATATAAATAACTGTCGTATGCTTATTGTGACACAATTTGACGACAGTTGCCATGTGCGCATGCATGTTAACTTTGATTTTACTTTTTAATGCTATGTTGTTCTGCATAATATATAGTTGCCATATGTTATCATATATTCCTATTTTATTGGACCCATAAACTTTATCCATCTGTGTAACTAGTACCATATATTAACAAACTATTTTTTTTTTGTTTTATCAAATTCTTCAATTTCATTAGATTGTAACTACGCAAAAGGAAAATGGGTGATCGACAACCATAGACCTTTGTATTCAGGATTTGGTTGTAAACGATGGTTGTCAGGATCATGGGCTTGTCGCTTAACGCAACGCACTGATTTTGCATATGAAAACCTTCGATGGCAACCAAAAGATTGTGAATTAGAGGAATTTCAAGGATCAAAATTTCTTACAAGGTATTTCACTCTTTCACTTTATATCTATAGCAATATCAGAAGATGTAGAGGTAAGAGGTTGCCCATATTTTATATCATGGATTGCTATTCATTAAAACTTTTTGCGTTTGTTTCAACTTTTAAAAGAGTCGATGTAAAAACATTTTTTATATAATTTAATTTTACCTTTAAAAAAAACGGAGAAAAATAAAAAGAGGAAGAAGAAAGAATTGTGCGAGAAGTAATTATTTTATTAAAAACAATAACGTTTTTTTGCCAAAAAGAAATTAAAACACTAAAATAAACACACCTTAAAGATTAACATAAATTTGTGTGCGTGACAAATATATAATAAGGCTTCGAAATTTTTATATGGTACTTTATTTGTGTTGCAATTATGCTATTATATCAATCGCATTGAATTAGGGGATTAAAATTACATGAATATGGAAGATTAATATGGTCTAAAGAAGTATATTTTGAAATTGAAAATCCAACAAAATACATTTTAATCAGAATTTGAAACAAATTTTTCTATTAAGTTTTGGACTCTTTTAACTCAAAAAAAAAAAAAAACACTTTAACATAGAAAATAAGTAAAAAACATATTTCAAAGATACATTTGAGTGGCCCCAATTAGTGTGCACCACATGCAAAATAGACTTTGTTAATAATTAGTGTAGCATTTTCATGAATTGTGGTTTGTGTGGCTAATAACAATTATGAATCAAACTCTTCTAAAATGATAAAGTGAGAGTTTAATCATCTTTAAATTAAAATAGCAGAATTTATACATGATAAAAATTACAAATTCAATTATAATTAATATTTTATTTTATCACTTTAGAAGTCTCAAAGAATATTTTTTTTTTCAACTACAATTTCGTGGCCAACATCAACAAATTGAGGCGGCTATAGCCATTTAGTGGTAGCAGAGGATATCTGTTTGTTTTTTTTCCGCAATGAATTGTAGAACAAAAAAATGTGACTTATAAAATATTGGAACTCATTTTTAGTACACGATTACCATGGGTTCTGCCATAATTCGTTGGTACAGAGAATGAAATATCCTGAATTACCATTTGGTGGTTGCAGGCCATGTACGAAATGCGTTTTGTTAGCACACGAGTCAATATTCGTGTAGTTAGTAGCAAAGCCTCTTTCACTAAATGCAATTTTTTTTAATAAAAAGCCTATATATAAATGTGAGATTTCAGGATGCAACACAAAACTTTGGCATTTGTTGGAGACTCATTAGGCCGTCAACAGTTTCAGTCCTTAATGTGCATGATCACCGGTGGAGAGGAAATGCAAGATGTGGAAGATGTTGGAATAGAATATGGATTAGTTAAACCTGAGGGTGGTACTCACCCCCATGGTTATGCATACCGTTTCATAACCACTAATACTACCATTCTATACTATTGGTCTTCAACTCTCTGTGATACTCAACCTATTGATGCTACTGATCCGGAATCAGATGTTGCAATGCACCTTGACCAGCCTCCAGCATTCTTGCAGAAATATCTTCACAAGATACATGTGCTAGTTCTCAACACAGGTGAGTTCGCTTTGATTTTCCTTTTGAGGAAAAAAGCTTTGACTCATGCATCAACTTATAAATTATGAATTTAACTTGGATATATATAGTTTGCTTTCATTTCATTTTATTCAAAATACTAAACTGAGTGTAGATTGGTTAAATTGTGTTCTATTCTTTATGAGAAAGTCTAGAGGAACAACACTTTTATTAAAATCTGGTCAACACTTAATCAGAAAAAAAAAAGTGAATAATCTGATACCATTAGATATAATCTCACACTATTAAAAATATTAATGATAGCTAATTAATAGCTACAAATCACAAAATGTGTTTGTCCCTAGCACTCCTTATCTTTTATATATAACTTCTATAAAATATAAAATATAAAAATTAAATTAAACTTTATTGATATATTGGTATCTTGTTTTTCAAAACTATTTTTAAAAATCACCAATTATATATTCGTATGTATTTATAGATATTGCTTTATACAATTTTTTTAATTAAATAATCAAACTTGCTATACTGCTATATAGTGAAATAATTAAACATGCAAATATACAATAGAAGAATAATTAAATTTGTTTATAGTAGCATCATAATTTTTTTAAAATACCAAATACGTGTTTCTATACTCAATAATTAATTTTTGGTATATATGCAGCATTATTAATGACTAAAATTGACAAATTAAACAAACAAAAAGTTATTCAGTTTTTATATAATATAAATCACAAATATAAAGTATTAACATGTAATATATATTCAGTTTAATTTAAAAATCTAATTGAACCAATCAGTTTTTAAAAAAAAAAAACTAAACAAATTGATTTTCTGTATTTTCATTAATTTCAGTGTTTTTGATAGATTTATTTTTTCCTTTCTAATACGTTAGACCGATTTTAAAATAGGTCACCATTGGAATCGAGGAAAGCTGAAAGCTAATCGTTGGGTAATTCATATTAATGGTGTGCGAAGCAGGGAGAAGGAGTTAGCAATGATTTGGCGCGCTAAGAATTTCACTGTTCATAGCGTGGTTAGTTGGGTGAATTCAGAGATTCCGAAATATAGAAATTTGAAGGTGTTCTTTAGAAGCATGTCTCCAAGGCATTTTGTTGGTGGTGATTGGGACACAGGAGGCAGTTGCAATAATACTACACCAATGTCAGTGGGAAAGGAGATATTAGAAGAAGAGTGTAGCGATTTAAGTGTTGCAAGTGCTGTGAAAGGGACTGCAGTTAAGCTCTTGGATATAACAGCTCTTTCTCAACTTAGAGACGAGGCTCATTTATCACGTTTTAGAATGACACCTAATCCTGCTGCTGTTCAAGATTGTTTACACTGGTGTTTACCTGGTGTTCCTGATACATGGAATGAATTACTCTTTGCACAAATCTAGTTTAATTTGTTATATGCGGCATTTAGTTTCGTCTTTAATTTTTTGGAGGTCATCCAAATATGATGAGGTTTATTTATGTAATCTTGGTAAATATATAAATTTTTTCTTTTTCATGTATGTTATTCTTGTATCCACAGAAAAGATATGTAGATGGGGATGCAATAAAGACTAGTTATTCAAGATTAATGACGAGAAGAGTTCATCATCACTATTTAATAAGAACTTTCTCCTCTGTTTGAAAGGGAATCTTAGGATAACTAATTAGAATACGAGAATTTTGCAACAAATGCAAAATACATATTTCTAATATTTAATAAGGGTACAATTAGAAAATTGTTTATTACAGATAGATTTATAGATAGATTTGGTTTCTTTTACTGATGAATTTTTTGTTACTGACAGATTTTGTCATTCTGTAAAAGCCTCGTAAAAAATTATTTACCGATAGATTTTTTTCTATCGGTAATTTACTGACAGATTTTTTTTCCGTTATTGACAGAATATTTTTCGGTAATGGTCCTCCCTTCGCCCAAAAACAGTCAGATTTTTTGTCAGTAATTTATTGACAGATTTTTTCATTACCGACATATTTTTTCTCGTAATCGTCACTTTAATTTCGCTTAAACCGTCTGAATTTTCGACAAATTTTTCGTCGATAACTTCTGGCAAATTTTTCGTCGGTAATTGGAGTTTGGAAAAGCATTTTCAACTCTAAATACAGACGAAAAATCTGTCTATAAATCCGTCAGTAAGGTAAAATGTAACATCCAAACTTTTTGAATCAAGTCATTAAAATGGTAATGATTTAAGATTTAAATTTAAAATAAAAAACTAAGAAATAATTCATTTGAAAAACTAACATCTAGTTTAAAATTCAAATATATGAAAGCACTAGTGGTAGTAAATCTCTAACCGACAATAAACAACCTTTTAAGATATAGTCATAATTAATTCTATATTTGTTGGATTTGAATGATATTTAGTTACATGAAAAGATAAGAAAATTAGTTTTATTCCTTAAGTTCAGTACAAAATCAAATTCAAATTAAATTAGGTAGATAAATCTGTTACAAGTCCATTGTAGAAAAACGTAGTCTTATCAGCCACCCTGATACACTATCAATATTTCAAGAATATCTTAAGCTGTGGTTATCCGATTGACTTACTTTAAGATTTGTTTTAAAGCCAACTCAATTATCTATAAATTTATGTCTGATAGCTATTTCTAAATTCCAAACGTAAAAAACGTTATAGGGTTTGAAAAGTGACGATTCAGATTGGAGATTTCACAGAAACGCAAATTAGATTCTCCTAACACAATCTGTACATACCTAAAAGCTATTTGAGTCTTTCCTTTCCCATTCTATTCCCTTTTTTCTATACAAAATATTCTAGTCAAAGTATTCACAAGGTCCATCATATATATATTGTTCAAGAAGATATCCTTTCGAATTATGCGAATTACGGAATATAAAAACTCTTTCTATCCAGTCAAGGGTTCATACCTACATCAAAATATACACAAAGTCTAGTCATCGAACAAGTTTCTCTTCGCTAACAAATCGCATCTATTTGCATCAGAATACATATAGGAACTTCACTCGAGGTAGGGATTTTATGCTAATTTTTATATGTCATATCTTAAATGTTTTTTAATATAGATGTTAGCATTGCATGTCATGATATAATGTCTCTTTCCTTCATACGTATTATGTGCATTAAAGAACTGAGGGAATGATCCTTCGGTAAGGGAAGGTGACCCCAAAAAATAAGATAATCGAGATGATCCTTCGGTAAGGGAAGGTGATTGACAAACTTTTGGAAACCTTCGGTAAGGGAAGGGGACTCCCATCAATTTTATAATAATATATCTTTGTTGCTATAACTTCTTTCTTGTGTATGTCTAAATAACCTTGATTGTAAATTGAACTGAGGAAATGATCTTTCGGTAAGGGAAGGTGATCGCCAAAACATTTGGGATAAGAACCTTCAGTAAGGGAAGAGAACTGCCAAAAGTTACGAGAAAAAGTAATAAAAAGTACAATGAAAAGTGTGATCATGATTTTCTTCTGTTATCCCTTTTTGATTTATGATTATGTTTATTATTTCATTCAAAGATCTTCCATTTATTCAAAGTTTTGTTTGATGTATGGTATTGTTTAAGATCTTTATTATGTTCAGATCTATTTTGTTTGACTTATCTCTACCAATGTTACTATTCTTCTCTTATTTATTATTTATTTTGCCTTACTTTATGGCCTGTGAGAACATCATATTAAGGTTTATGAGTTTGCATTCTATATGTTTTAACGCTATAGGCATTTTGTATACGTCACATGTCATAACATAAGTAAATGAGAAGCATCTAAAAGTTACACTACTCCGACTAACAAATACTTTTGGAAATAGTAATTGAACAACATTGCATTATCACTGTTTTTATTTTAAAACTCAAAGTGGCCGGGGATGGATACGATGACACCATATAGATAAACTACTGAGAAACTTTTGTTTCTCACCCCTCTCTCTGTACCATCTTCAGGAACGATGCAGTACAAAGCAATACACTGCTTGATTGATGTGAAAAGACAAGTACACTATTAGGAACAATATATCAAGGACGTAGATACGAAACGTTAAGCGCTTACCCGAATTAATATTAAGGAGGAAGAATAGGCGATGGTTTTAGTCATAGTTATACAAATTAAGAGAATTAGGATTTTCTATGTGTATTGTTTTATCTTTATTAAGTGATTGCAATTGTGATTATGATGTTTCTTTTTTATGATTATTTGGTATGACAAACGTTAAGCGCTTGTCATTGTTTGTGCCCTTATAGTTTAGTACACCCGTTTTTCATGTTAGTACCTCTAGATCCACTTATATTTTTCAACTAGTAACCATTCTAAGAAAAATTAGTTATTCAATGTTTTTACACATAAATTATTTTATATAAATATTTCATATTGTTTTAAAAATTTTTGCAAGATTTTTGAATATTAGCTACCAAATATAATCCAAATAAAGTTTAACCCAGTTTAAAAGCATTAGGATGTTACATTTTGGTATCAAAGTAATTTGATCTTATAGGGCGCATTCTATGCTTGCAAGATTAATTTAGTATTATTTTGTTATAATTAGTGTCATACAATGAAATCTTTTCTATGTGATGAAACTAGATTAGAAATATGTGGTCATCTAATAGTAAAAGTCATTGTGCTCCTGAATGTTTTGTTTGAGGCTTATCGCCATAATTGTTTTGATCAAAATGTGCATGCGTTAATGTCAAAACATAGATCATTTAGAAACACTCTACTCATAGTTAAAAATATAGCCAAATTGTAAACCCCGCTAAATTAGTGAATAATTAGTCAATAAATTAATTTTAATAAAAGAAAATTAGAAATATGAATTTAATAGTAAAATATTATAGAGCTAATTAAAACGAGAATTTGAACACTAATTTTAAAGAATTTAGCCCAAGATTGGGTCGAATAGGCCGAACCGGTCAAACCGGACCCATAATTGGCCCAAGCCCAACCCAACGGCACAAATTCACTTTAGAAGAAGCATTCTTCTTCCTTCCATTCAGCATAAACGCTGAAGCAACACCAAGGAAGGGGAAGAACACATGCAAACTCACAAACCCTCACCACAAATTCAAATCCACATAACTTTTGATCCGGAGCTCCGATCGCCGCACCGTTTACGGTCACGCAATCGCAGTGATGAGCTCTACAAAGTCCATTACCATTCAAGGTGAGAAAATCAAAATCCCAGCTTCTATTCTCTCTTCTTCAATTCGGGAATAGTAAGATTTTTGGGTGTTAAGATTTTGAATAAATTGATGTTATGGGATCAAATTGAGTTGAGGAATGAGTGGGCTTTGGTTCGATTGAGACACATACAAGGTAAGGTTCATAAACCCTAGCCAATTTTAGTTCTAGTATGTTAAATGTGAATTTTGAGTATATATGGTGATATATGTGAAATTAGGTGTATAAGTGTATATGTTGGAGGCTTGGTGGTGATTGGAGCAAAGATTTTGGTGGGTTTCTCTAAGCTTGAGGGGCTGTGTGGTGACTTGGGGGTTGCCTTGGACTAAATATAGTAATCGGCTAAGGTTTGATTTAGGTTTCGCATGTTTAATATGTAAGGTTTTGTGAAAACTTGGGCTAGAGCACTATAGGATAAGTTGAAACGATTAATTGTGTTAAATTATTAGTCTTTATGGTATTGATGGACAAGTTGATGTGGGCATGTGTTGAGTAATTGATAATGTGGGTTGAATGCAAATATATATATATATATATATATATATATATATATATATATATATATATATATATATATATATATATATATATATATATATGTTAGTATAATGATGATGGATGAAGGATTGATGATTATGGCAATTTAATGATATGGTTGAGATTGAGTGGTGTTTATGTGGAATTGTTGGTATGGTTATTTTGATTAATGTTGTGGTGATGAGTTAATAAGATTGTTGTTGTTGCTGAAATTCTGTTGATTGGTTGGTTTATTATTGTTAAAAGAAGTGCAGAATTTTAATGCTTTAAAATGAGCTTGTATGATATAAATCATGGTGATTTCTAATAGGTACATGGAACTGAGGTTTCGGGGTAGGATTGTGATATAATTTAAGTAGATAAGATGATGAATAAGAGGAATGGTGGATTAGTATAAGTTGAAAACCTAGAGGACTAAATTTGGTTAGTGAAATTGAGAAGTCTTGCTGCAGAAATTTCTAAACTGTTTGGACAGCAACTTTAAACGAAAACTGGAAATAATCTGGGCATGATTTTCGAACCAACCCATTTTCTTAACAAATTCTTTTAAGTCAAGATTACCCCATAAAAATTTCATGGAATTTGGCCAAGTGGTTTGGAAGATATGAATTTTTGAAGTTTAGTGGTTGTTGCAGAATTTTCTGGTTTTCTGGTTCTGCAGTACCAACTTCCAGATGCTATAACTTTTGATTTAAACGGAATTTTGAGTTGCTTCCTAAGGGATTTTGAATATCTGTGAGTCTATTTTAATTGAGTACTAATTTTATGTCCATAGCTACTTTGTAGAGTTAGTTATGTCTCTTGAAAGCTGGGCTATTTGCAGAAAATTCAGAACCAATTACTAGAAACAGGGCAGCAATTCCAATTATCATTTAATTAACTAAATGAAGTGCTATGAACCTGAAACTTGTTTTTACTAAAACTTAGGGGTGTAAAGTGTATCCTCACCAAAATCTAGGAGTAATGGATTAGAATTGAATTTGTTATAGATTTTGCAAAAACAGAGCTGCCTGCTGTATTTTTCTGAATCTTCTTAAGTGTAGCAGCAGATTTTTATTGAATTTGTTATAAAATTCAATTCTAATCCAAACGCGCCAAGGCGGTAAAACTTTGATTTAGATCAAAATGGTATGTTCAAATTTGACTGTATGCATGAACGTAGGTAAGTAAAAGTGTGTAAGTTATCTCTAGGACACATTTAAAGTTAAACGGTGGTAACTTAGAGATGAAGAAAGATAACTAATAGTTGGAGAAGATAGTATTTGATTTGATAAGATAAAGAAAGAGAGTAATGTAAGAAATTGAGACTTGATGATATTAATTAGTCAAGAATAATAAAAATGTATGATCAATGAGTTGAGTGAAATGGAGAATGAGTTGAGTGAAATGGAGAATGACGAGATTGAGACATGAATTAGTATTGAGAATGAAAATGATAAATTGTAAGACATGATTGAATAACCTGAGCTTGGGGCGTTGTCTTCCCCATATCAGCCGGATTTTCCCGTGGTATTTATTGAGAAAGTGCAGTAATGTCACGAGTATGCCGGAGTTGCATATGTACGCTAATGATTGAACATTCTTGAGCTTGGGGTACTATCTTCCCCATGTCAGCTTGGGGTATTCCTTTCCCATGTCAGCTTGAGGTGTTGTCTCTTCTCCCCATGTCAGCTTGGGATTCGTCCCATGGATGTTATTGAGCTTGGGGCGTTCTTTTCCCCATGTCAGCTTGAGGGTCCTCTCCAGGGTGTATTTTGAGTTTGAGAACATGTCGGGATGGCTACGTAACCGACAGTTGATATCAACAGCCATAGGACAGGCATGCATCATGCGCATTTGTTTGTTTTGACTGTTATGTATTATCTGAGATTGCCTAACTGAATATATATCCTGCTACCTGCTATACTTGCTACTTGCTCTATCTGTTTCTTCTTGTGTGTGAATTTGTCTGGTTGCTTGTCTCTGCATGATTTATGGATGACGGAGGAGCAGAGGAAGGGTAAAATGGGTTGGCGTTGACGTTAGGTTTAAAAGTGAGTAAGTCTAGAAGTGTTTTAGATTACCTACCTCTTTTTATGGCTTCTGCTTAGAAATTAAGTTTTATAACTGTATGTTGGAGTTCGAGGATTGCCTTTGGCATTCCCAGGACCTTATATATTACATGCGTGGCACCTTTACCATGCTGAGAACCTCCGGTTCTCACCCCATACTGTGTTTTTGTTTTCAGATGCAGGTCGAGTGGCTCCTCGGTAGGCGTCTGAAGGTTCTGCAGCGAAGTGGTTTACTTTAAGATCTCCTTTTGTTATTTTGATGTATATATATGTATAGTTTCTCCTCTTGTATGTAAGAATACTTTGTTTATGTACCTCTTAGAGGTTTTATGGAGAACTAGGGTTTTGAACATGTTCTTTTGGGTTATTATTATGTATATATATGTACGTATATGTTCTCTGGCCAGCCTTGGCTTCGCAGGCTGAGTCAGGAGCTAGTTATGATGTATTCTTGGCCCTCCACTTGTATCATCTGTATATATATGTTATTGAACTTTAGTTTTCTTCTCACGCAAGTAACCACGTTTTCTTAGGGTTGCGCTTTTGAATTTTGCGATTTTGTTTTACCCATTTTTCAAGGCTCCTAGTTAAGTATCTCTTTCTCTATTATTATATATATTTTTTTATTTTTAGATGTCGTAATACCATACTATCTCAGTCTTATGACTTAAGCATAAGATTAAGTATGGTAGGGTGTTACACAAATACACAAGAGACGTTCTTAAAAAAAAAGAAGAAGGAGGAGTTAGGAAATTATGTTTTTGTCACTTTATATGCTTGGCATGTGTTATTTTTATTTTCATATTGTTGTTGTATGATACCCCTGTCTGTTATCATGATTATTGTTTTATGCATTATTCCTTCTTTCCTTCTTTTATACGCATACATTTATGTTAATCATCCAAGTTCTTCCATATGCAAAATCCATCATCGTTATGTCTTTGTAATCGAGAGTACATGCATATCCTGTTGCTTTCTTTTTTATAAATGTTACTTTTATAATTATTACTACTACCTTGCAAACCATTTAAGCCAAGAGTACATGCATTTCTATGAACTCTATGTGATTATTTAATATGTCCCGTTATCATGAAATTCTTTTAAACATGTGATGTTACACGTTTTTTTTTATGTATGTCATTTATGTTACTATTACTACCCTTTTGATCAGAGGGAAGAAAAAAAAATGTGAAGCAATTGACTTGCATGTTAAAGAAAACTAATTACCTTTACCTTCTTCGAACTCTGCTTATCATGTTTTTGCTTAGCTTGATTTGACATTAGCTTCTTTGATTAGCTTTTCTTTTCTTCTTCTTTGATGTTTGAATGAAGAAAAAAAAAGAACTCTTCCCTCTTGTCTGACCAACATTCGAAGTGAACTTAGGCAGAAGCTTAGGTTGTTTCCTCTTTGGATTGATTTGCTTTAGGGTCGGTTTGATTCCATTTTCATTTAGCAGGATCATTTTATTTCATAGGATTGGGTTTCAACAAAACAATTTAGGCCTACACACTAAACCAACATCATCAAACTCACTTGGGTTATCAACCTAAATCAACATGTTTGTCATAATCAATTTGTTATATATTTACTATACTCAACAACTTGTCTAATTGCTGTTAAAGTGATTGCATATGATTGATTTAGTGATATGTGACTAATTATGCCTTTGCTCATGTGATTTGTATGATTTGTATATTTAAGTTTGATGTGCTAGAATATTTCTTGATGATTGATGATCTTTATTGCTTGTTAGAGACTAGGCTGTAAATTCATATTCTTGCTTAGGGTAATATAGAAATAGTAAATTGTATAGCCAATTCTCTCAGTCTATGTACCATTTTGTCAAGTGAGGTAAGATTTCGGTGAAAACTTAATAATCTAGTTTGTTGTCACCAAAATTTAGAATTATCGAAGATCATTAGAGAGATTTATGATTTTTGGAGGCAAGATCGTCTAAAAGTTTTTAAAATAGGAGGATTTTAAAACAATGCAGTAAATTTTCAAATCAGATAACTTAACTAACAAATAAGACCAAGTCCATCTATTTTATCTATATAAAAGTTAAATACATACATTATTTTTATGAATAGAAAATGATATCTCATTTAGGATACTATCGTCATATTAGCATTTTCTTTAAATTATTATTTTTTTTGAATTTTTCTTATTACCTTCATCTAATAATCTCTACTAACATTGTCTCTTGATTAATAATAAATTCAATATCATTGTTGATCTATTTTAAAAAAAATTATTATTAATTATTAACTCTATTTAATATCATTAGTTCTAAGTTATTCTATTATTAGATCAAATAGCCTATGTATCATATTTTGATAGATTTTAAAAAAATTGAGATAAAATTATAAGTTTTAAGGTCAATTAATATTTCATGATATTAACATAAATTATTATAAAAAATATTTATTTAAATTTATTTTTATAAATTCATTCTCTTTAAATTATTTAAATGATTGTAAAATTTTATTTGATAAAAATGAAGATATTTTTAAGCGTCTTGTTATGTTTTACTACCTGTTTGAATTACTATGTTATATTGTGTGATTTATATCTAATGCACGAAAACTAATAACTCAAGACAAAAAAATAAATGGATGATATTATCTATCATGTGAATCTATCTTATATAATTATATTACACTTGAATGTTTAATTCATATTTAGTGCACTTAGTTAGTTCAGGATGAGAATAGAACTGTTTGTAGCTTTACTTATTTTGCTTGAATGTATGGATTAATTGAACTTACTTATATTAGGACTATCATATATCTCTATAGAAAATAAAAGTAGATAAAACCTATTAGAGTAAGATGAGGTTGATTAGTATGTTCTTAATAGACACGAATTTTGAGGACAAAATTCTTTTTTTATGGGGATGATGAAGTAACATTCCAACTTTTTGAATCAAGTCATTATTCAATAACTAATTAGTTAATTAAAATGGTAATGATTTAAGATTTAAATTCAAAATAAACAATTAAGAAATAATACATTTGAAAAACTAACATATCTAGTTTAAAATTCAAATATATGAAAGCACTAGTGGTAGTAAATCTCTAACCGACAATAAACAACCTTTTAAGATATAGTCATAATTAATTCTATATTTATTGGATTTGAATGATATTTAGTTACCTAAAAATATAATAAAATTAGCTTTATTCCTTAAGTTCAGTAAAAAATCAAATTCAAATGAAATTAGGTAGATAAATCTGTTACAAGTCTGTTGTAGAAAAACGCGCTCTTTTCAGCCAGCCTGATATACTATCAGTATTTCAAGAATATCTCAAGCTGTGGTTATCCGATTGACTTCATTTAAAATTTTTTTTAAAGCTAACTCAATTATCTATAAATTTGTATCTAATAGCTATTTCTAAATTCCAAACTTAGAAAACGTTATAGGGCTTGAAAAGTGACAATTCAGATTAGAGATTTCACATAAACGCGAATTAGATTCTCCTAACACAATCTCTACATACCTAAGAGCTATCAGTATTCACAAGGTCCATCATATATTGTTCAAAAAGATATCTTTTCGAATTATGTGAACTACGGAATATGAAAATTTTCTCTATCCAGAAGAGGACTCATACCTACATCAAAATATACACAAAGTCTAGTCATCGAACAAGTTTCTCTTCGCTAACAAATCACATCTATTTGCATCGGAATACATATAGGAACTTCCCTCGAGGTAGGGGATATTATGCTAATTTTTATATGTCATATTTTAAATGTTTTTTAATATAAACGTTAGCATTGCATGTCATGATATAATGTCTCTTTCCTTCGTACGTATTATGCATTATAATAACAATCTTATGAGCCTTAAAGAACTGAGAAAATGAGAGAAGGTGACCCTCAAAGATAAGATAATCGAGATGATCCTTCGGTATGGGAAGGTAATCAAATCGAAATGATCCTTCGGTAAGAAAAGGTGATCAGCAAACTATTGGGAACCTTCGGTAAGGGAAGGGGACTCCCATCAATTTTATAATAATATATCTTTGTTGCCATAACTTCCTTCTTGTGTATGTCTAAATAACCTTGATTGTAAATTGAACTGAGGGAATGATCTTTCAGTAAGGGAATGTGATGACCCCCAAAGACAAGATGTCGATATGATCATTCGGTAAGGGAAAGTGAATGATCGAGATGATCCTTCGGTAAGGGAAGGTGATTGCCAAAACGTTTGGGATAAGAACCTTCGGTAAGGGAAGGGGACTCCCACCTTTTATACCGGTTTGAGCTTAATACCTTCCATAAAAGCTACGAGAAAAGGTAATATAAAGTACAATAAAAAGTGTGATCATGATTGTTCTTCTGTTATCCCTTTTTGATTTATGATTATGTTTATTATTTCATTCAAAGATCTTCCTTTTATCCAAAGTTCCTTTTTGTTTATTGTATGATATTGTTTAAGATCTTTATTATATTCATATCTATTTTGTTTGACTTATCTCTACCAATGTTACTATTCTTCTTTTATTTACTATTTATTTTGCCTTACTTTATGGCCTGTGAGAACATCATATTAAGGGTTATGAGTTTGCATTCTATATGTTTTAACGCTATAGGCATTTTATATATTTCACACATGTCATAACATAAGTAAATGAGAAGCATCTAAAAGTTACACATGTCATAACAAATAGTAATTGAACAACATTGCATTATCACTGTTTTTATTTTAAAACTCGGAGTGGCTGGGGATGGATACGATGACACCATATAGATAAACTACTGAGAAACTTTTGTTTCTCACCCCTCTCTTCGTACCATCATCATGAACGACGCAGTACAAAGCAAGGTTCTGAAAATCGAACCGGTCATCGAACCGCTCTAACTACTGGTTCACTGGTTCATAGGTTCAATCGGTTCGACCGTAGTTGAACCAAAAAAATCGTTTTATAATAAAATAATAAATAAAATATAAATAAACATATGAAAATATAATTATAGTCTAATGTAAACTTTAAAATATCATTCAAATTAAAAGTACTACATAAACCCGAATGTTATAATCTCATTTAAATATAAATTCAAAAGTAAAAAAACAAAACAACCAATCAAACATAACATGGCAACATCAAAATGATCCAAGTTTATCATCAATCATCAAAATCCTTCATAACTTGCTGCAGATTTGCGTCGTTGATATCATCACCTTCATTTCCACTACTTGGAACAGAGAAAGCAAGTGGTGCAGCATAAAATGTACTGCTACTACCACCACCACCACCTTGATCTAATACAGCATTAATCTCATCTAACAAAATATAACACATTATCAATAAATCAAAGATCAAAGCTATTGTAATTTATTGTCTGATCAATAAACTATAATACTCACCAAGCAAGTCTTTAATATTACTTGGAAGATCAGGCACTTTTTCAAAAACCTCTTCCGTCACCCAAAAGTCAACCATATCAATACTTTCAATATCGATTGGATCATATTGCAACCTTTTCTTTTTTTTCCCTTTCCGTCCTAACAAATTAAATACAATATATGATAAGCCTAGTATATTAACTACACAAAATCTAATGATATAAAATGAAAGGATGAAATATATATTACCTGGATTTAAGACGCAAATTATAGGTAACATACACAATATCACTTAGCCTATCATGCTCTAATCTATTCCTTCTTTTTGTATGAATTTGATAAAAAAGACTCCAATTCCTTTCACACCCTGAAGAAGCAGATGCTTAGCTAAGAATGCGAACTGCCATGTTTTGTAAACATGGAGCAGAACCACCAAACAACCTCCACCATTCATCGACAAGTTACAATCCCATATCTCAAGTATTAGTTATCAAATTAAGGAAACGAAAACATAAAATAAGTAAATAACTAAAGCTTATTATCAAACTAATATTATTACCAGGTTGAAGTTTTTTTGCAGCTCGAACAGCTTCAGGCCTATCAAAGCTTTCCTTTCGATCTCTATATAAGTGTATTTCTTTCATTGCCTCAACTGAATCTAAATTATTAACCTTGCAATGCAATGTAACAAGATCAAGTAAACCTCTCATGACCTCAGGTGCTTCTCTATAATTTTCAGAAAAAAGCAAGCAGGATTCAAGAAATAAGCTGCTGCATGAAGATTTTTTTTCAAATATTTGTCCCATCTTGAGTTGATAATCTCTGTGTAAGGTTGGTGTGCAGTCTTACTATGCTTGAACATTTCTTTGATTCCATTTTCTGACCTCAGCATACCTTCATAAACAATTCCCAATGATGGTTTATCATTGGCATCTACCAACCTCAGCAATTTAATCAACAGATTCACAATTTGGCATGCAGTAAAACAATCATTCCAAAATTTATTGTCTAGGTACACTCATAGCTCTACCATTAGCACTCCTTCCTAATTTGTGTCCGGTAAAGTGTGTATCAATAACCAATGATTGTAAATCTGATTTGCGCTCAAAGATACTCATCAATGTGATGAAGACAGTGGCAAAATGAGTTGCACCTGGATGAACAATCTCCCTCCAATCAGTTCTTTGTCTTAGCCAGGACAAGAACACCGTATGATTATACACAAACACGGTAATCTTCGAAGCACGTGTTGCAAGGTTAGAAATATGTGGCATGCTGCTTATATCTTTTAGAATAAGATTCAAGCAATGAGCAGCACAAGGTGACTAGTGAATATTTTCAAATTTCTTATTAATAAGCTTACCAGCAGCAACATAATTCGCGGCATTATCTGTCACTACATGAACAATATTATCAGGTCCAATCCATTCAATCACCTCTGAAAATAAGTCACACAAGCTTGAAGCATTTTTTTTACCACATTTGAAGCATCTACAGATTTCACAAAGCACAACCCTTTCGAACAATAAACCAAAAAAATTAATCAACGTTCTTTGCCTTTGATCTGTCCAACCATCAGCCATGAGAGTATATCCAGCTTCTTTCCAAGCAGACATATAGGTATCAACAACCATTTGACACTCCCTTTTGAGATCGGCTAATAAGTTAACCCTCAACTTATCATAAGAAGGACCTTTATAACCAGGCCCAATGCCAGCAACACCATCCAACATATCTTGAAAAAAGGGTGACATAACCGCATTGAAAGGAATCCTACAATCCAAAAGCCATCTAGCCACTCGCTTATCAACTACATGAAGCGCCACTTTGTTTTGAAACACACTTCTCAAACTTGGTTGACTTCCCGGAGTTATTCTTGGTGCAAACATAGGAGGAATAATGGTTTTTGCTTTCTTTTTTGGATCGCCTCCAATCACCTCCTTAGTTGGTAACTGAATCGGAGTTTGTTATTCTTCTTGCGCTATTGCTTCATCAATTGCATCCTCAATCTCATTAGTACCCTCTTCATTGAAACTTACTTTCCTTTTACTAGTTTTACTTTTCTGAATCTCTTTTAATAAACCTTCCATTTGTTTTTCTACATCATATGGGACCTTAGAACACTTCTTAATGTCTCCACCTATCTTCGCCAAATGCTTTTTCATTCTATTAATTCCACCGCCCCCAAAAGTACTCAGACAAAATAAGCATTGGTAATGCGGTTTTCCATTTATATTTTGTAAAGCAACTTATCTCCAAGCAGGATCAGTTTTCCCCCGAACATTAGAAGTTTGTGACTGGCTTTCGTTAGATGCGGGAGGAAGAGAAGGTTCATTCGAAGCATAATTATTTTCAGCATTATCATTCCTAGGTAGTTCTTGGTTGATACTTTCATCCATACCTAAACATTACTAGCAATCCAACCCAATAATCTCAACTCTCAAGTTCACAACAAACAACATAAAAAAATATTAAAAATTATTCACAATTATTCAACAAACAACAAAATTCAGTTCAGTAAACAAAGCAAAATCAGTTCAGTAATCAGTAAACAACAATTATTAACCAAAGTTCATAGTTCAGTTTAGCAGGATCAGTTGAATCAGTTCACAATTTCACCCTACACAGTTCAAAGAAAAATAAAATAGGAAGACAGAGTTCACAGTTTCAGAGTTCATCATGTTACACTTCAGTGACTTCAGTTCACAGAGCATCACAAAATCAAACAACTACTCAATCAAACTCATCAGGGAGACAGAGACATGCTAAACTAAAAAAAGAAATTAAAAAATTACCTGGAACTCTGGAAGCTCGAAGGCGCCTTCAATAGAACATGCAATAGGGAGAGTAGGAGACAGCGACGCCGAGTGACCAAGCAGTGGTAGAGCACCTTCGAAGGAACGATGGCTGTTGCACGACGGGGGTGGCTTGGCGAAGGAGAGAGGCTGCTGCGCGATTAGGTGGCTGTTCAAATGAACGGCGACGGCGGAACGACGCGGTGGCTGGACGGAGGTGAGGGACGACCGGATGACGAGCTCATTGAGAAGTCGAGTGAGAGTCAGAGAGGCGTTCTCAGTTCTCAGTTCTCACTTCTGCTCGAAGAGAAGGGGGATTCACTCAGGAATCAGGATCGAATTAGGGATTTAGGGCTCTAGAGGCTAAAACGGCAACGTTTTGCTGTCCAGCCAAAAAACTGGCCGGGTCACGGTTTGGTTCGACAAATCGGTTACTGGCCGGTTCACTGATTCAATTCTGGTTTTCAAATTCTGTGGTTTTACTGTTTAATCAAATCATTTTCTTGTGCGGTTCACGGTTCAACCGGTTCGACTGGACGCTCCGAATCAGTTTTAAGAACCTTGGTACAAAGTAATACATTGCTTGATTGAGGTGAAAAGACAAGTGCACTATTAGGAGCAAGATATCAAGGACGTAGATACGAAACGTTAAGTGCTTCCCCGAATTAATATTAAGGAGGAAGAATAGGCGATGGTTTTAGTCATAGTTATACAAATTAAGAGAATTAGGATTTTCAATGTGTATTGTTTTATCTTTATTAAGTGATTGCAATTGTGATTATGATGTTTCTTTTTTATGATTATTTAGTATGAGTAAAGCTTGTCATTGTTTGTGCCTTCATAGTTTAGTACGCCCATTTTTCATATTAGTACCTCCAAATCCACTTATATTTTTCAACTAGTAACCATTCTAAGAAAAATTAGTTATTCAATGTTTTTACACATAAATTATTTTATATAAATATTTCATATTGTTTTAAAAATTTTCTCAAGATTTTTGAATATCAGCTACCAAATATAATCCAAATAAAGCTTAACCCAGTTTAAAAGTATTAGGGTGTTACATTTTGGTATCAGAGCAATTTGATTTCATAGGGCCGCATTCTATGCTTGCAAGATTAATTTAGTATCATTTTGTTACAATTAGTGTCATATAAAGAAATCTTTTCTATGTGATGAAACTAGATTAGAAATCTTATCACCGTAATTGTTTTGATCAAAATGTGCATGTGTTAATGTCAAAATATAAATCATCTAGGAACACTCTACTCATAGTTAAAAATATAGCCAAATACACTTGAGACGTTCTTAAAAAAAAGGAGGAGTTAGGAAATTATGTTTTTGTCACTTTATATGTTTGGCATGCGTTATGTTTATTTTCATGTTGTTGTTGTATGATACCCTTGTCTGTTATCAAGATTATTGTTTTATGCATTATTCCTTCTTTCCTTCTTTTATACGCCTACATTTATGTTAATCATCCAAGTTCTTCCATATGTAAAATCCATCATCGTTATATCTTTGTAATCGAGAGTACATGAATATCTTGTTGCTTTCTTTTTTATAAATTTTATTTTTATAATTATTACTACTACCTTGAAAACCATTTAAACCAAGAGTACATGCATTTCTATGAACTCTATGTGATTATTTAATATGTCCTGTTATCATGAAATTCTCTTAAACATGTGATGTTACATGATTTTTTTATCTATGTCATTTATGTTACTATTACTACCCCTTTGATCAGAGGGAAGAAAAACAAATGTGAAGTAATTGACTTGCATGTTAAAGAAAACTAATTACCTTTACCTTCTCCAAACTCTGCTTATCATGTTTTGCTTAGCTTGATTTGACATTAGCTTCTTTGATTAGCTTTTCTTTTCTTCCTCTTTGGTGTTTGAATGAAAAAAAAAAAGAACTCTCCACTCTTGTCTGACCAACATCCGAAGTGAACTTAGGCAGAAGCTTAGGTTGTTTCCTCTTTGGATTGATTTGCTTTAGGGTTGGTTTGATTCCATTTTCATTTAGCAGGATCATTTTGTTTCATAGGATTGGGCTACAACAAAACAATTTAGGCCTACACACTAAACCAACATAATCAAACTCACTTGGGTTATTAACCCAAATCAACATGTTTGTCATAATCAATTTGTTATATATTAACTATACTTAAAAACTTGTCTAATTGCTCTTAAAGTGATTGCATATGATTGATTTAGTGATATGTGACTAATTATGCCTTTGCTCATTTGATTTGTATGATTTGTGCATTTAAGTTTGATGTGTTTGAATATTTCTCAATGATTGATGATCTTTATTGCTTGTTAGAGATTAGGCTGTAAAGCCAATTCTCTCGATCTATGTACCACTTTTTTAAATGAGGTAAGATTTCGGTGAAAACTTAATAAATCTAGTTTGTTGTCACCAAAATTTAGAATTATCCAAGATCTTTAGAGAGATTTATGATTTTTGGAGGCAAGATTGTCTAAAAGCTTTTAATTAAAATAAGAGGATTTTAAAACAGAGCAGTAAATTTTCAAATCAAATAACCTAACTAAGAAATAACACCAAAGCCATCTATTTTATCAATATAAAAGTTAAATGCATACATTCTTTTTATGAATGGAGAATGATATCACATTTAGGATATTATCGTCATATTAGCTTCTTTTTTAAATTATAATTTTTTTTTGAATTTTTCTTATTACCTTCATCTAATAATTTCTACTAACACTGTCTCTTGATTAATAATAAATTTAATATCATTGTTGATCTATTTTAAAAAAAAATATTATTAATTATTAACTCTATTTAATATCATTAGTTCTATGTTATTCTATTATTAGATCAAATTTGCCTATGTATCATATTTTGATAGATTTAAAAAAAAAATTGAGATGAAATTATAAGTTTTAAGGTCAATTGATATTTCATGATATTAATATAAATTATTATAAAAATATTTATTTAAATTTATTTTTATAAATTCGTTCTCTTTAAATTATTTAAATGATTGTAGAATTTTATTTGACAAAAATTAAGATATTTTTAAGCGTCTTGTTATGTTTTACTACTTGTTTGAATTACTTTTATATTGTGTGATTTATATCTAATGCACGAAAACTAATAACTCAAGACAAAAAAATAAGGGATGATATTATCTATCATGTGAATCTATCTTATATAATTATATTAGACTTGAATGTTTAATTCACATTTAGTGCACTTAGTTAGCTCATGATGAGAATAGAACTGTTTTGTAGCTTTACTTATTTTGCTTGAATGTATGGATTAATTGAACTTACCTATGTTAGGACTATCATATATCCCTATAGAAGAGAAAAGTAGATAAAACCTATTAGATTAAGATGAGGTTGATTAATATGTTCTTAGAAGACACGAATTTTGAGGACAAAATTCTTTTTTTAAGGGAGTGAGGATGTAACATCCCAACTTTTTGAATCAACTCATTATTCAATAACTAATTAATTAATTGAAATGGTAATGATTTAAGATTTAAATTCAAAATAAAAAATTAAGAAATAACGCATTTGAAAAACTAACATATCTAGTTTAAAATTCAAATATATGAAAGCATTAGTGGTAGTAAATCTCTAACCGACAATAAACAACCTTTTAAGATATAGTCATAATTAATTCTATATTATTGGATTTGAAAGATATTTAGTTACATAAAAATATAAGAAAATTAGTTTTATTCCTTTGTTCAGTACAAAATTAAATTCAAATTAAATTAGGTAGATAAATCTGTTACAAGTCCGTTGTAGAAAAATGCGCTCTTATTAGCCACCCTGATATATTATCAGTATTTCGGGAAATATCTCAAGCTGTAGTTATTCGATTGACATCAATTAAGATTCGTTTTAAAGCCAACTCAATTATCTATAAATTTGTGTCTAATAGCTATTTCCAAATTTCAAACGTAGAAAATGTTATAGGTCTTGAAAAGTGACAATTTAGATTGGAGATTTCACATAAACGCGAATTAGATTCTCCTAACACAATCTGTACATACCTAAGAGCTATTTGAGTCTTTCCCATTATATTCTCTTTTTTTCTAAACAAAATATTCTAGCCAAAGTATTCTGAAGGTCCATCATATATTGTTCAAGAAGATATCCTTTCGAATTATGCGAACTACGGAAAATGGAAATTCTTTCTATCCAGTCAAGGATTCATACCTACATCAAAATATACACAAAGTCTAGTCATGGAAAAAGTTTCTCTTCGCTAACAAATCGCATCTATTTGCATCAGAATACATATAAGAACTTCACTCAAGGTAGGGGTTTTATGCTAATTTTTATATATCATATCTTAAATGTTTTTTAATATAGATGTTAGGATTGTCTGTCATGATATAATGTCTCTTTTCTTCGTATGCATTATGCATTATAATAACAATCTTATGTGCATTAAAAAACTGAGAGAATGATCCTTCGGTAAGGGAAGGTGACCTCCAAAGATAAGATAATCGAGATTATCTTTCGGTAAGGGAAGGTGATCGACAAAATTTTAGGAACCTTCGGTAAGGGAAGGGGACCCCCATCAATTTTATAATAATACATCTTTGTTGCCATAACTTCCTTCTTGTGTATGTGTAAATAACCTTGATTTTAAATTGAACTGAGGGAATGATCTTTCGGTAAGGGAAGGTGATGACCCCCAAAGACAAGATATCGATATGATCATTCAGTAAGGGAAGGTGATTGCCAAAACGTTTGGGATAAGAACCTTTGGTAAGGGAAGGGAACTCCCACCTTTTATACCGGTTTGAGCTCAATACCTTTCATAAAAGCTACGAGAAAAGATAATAAAAAGTACAATGAAAAGTGTGATCATGATTGTTCTTTTGTTATCCTTTTTTGATTTATTATGTTTATTATTTCATTCAAAGATCTTCCTTTTATCCAAAGTTCCTTTTTGTTTGATGTACGATATTGTTTAAGATCTTTATTATGTTCAGATCTATTTTGTTTGACTTATCTCTGCCAATGTTACTATTCTTCTCTTATTTATTATTTATTTTGCCTTACTTTATGGCCTGTGAGAACATCATATTAAGGTTTATGAGTTTTCATTCTATATGTTTTAACGCTATAGGCATTTTGTATACATCACACATGTCATAACATAAGTAAATGAGAAGCATCTAAAAGTTACACCACTCCGACTAACAAATACTTTTGGAAATAGTAATTGAACAACATTGCATTATCACTGTTTTTATTTTAAAACTCAGAGTGGCTGGGGATGCATACGATGATACCATATAGATAAACTACTGAGAAACTTTTATTTCTCAACCCTCTCTCCGTACTATGTAACAACCCTAATTTTCGAGTACGCGAGATCATTTCTAAAGACACAGATTTCTCCGAAAGATAAGTAAAGGGAATACCTCTTCTGTATCATCAAGCATCTCAATCCTCATTGTCATTATATTATCTTTAACTCAGGACCTTAGTTGAGACAGGCCCGACAACGCAATCGCGAAGAACCTAGTTTTTTAACCGTATCGGTTAGGAGTTCTGATTGTAGTTTTCGTAAATAGTCTCAGTTTGACGAACCAGACTCGACTCATGAGAGAAGAGAATAATAGTATAATATTATCATTATATTAGTATTAGAAGATGCTTGAATGATATTATAAGGTTACCTGGTCTATTTTAGTTAAAAACAGGAAATCGGTTTAACCGGGTTCACAGTTTACTGGTGCAACTTAGCACCAGCACTCTCTGATGACTTTAGTAATGCTAAGGCCTCATTATACATGTTTTATTCTCATAATAAATATGTTACTAGTGTCATTTATGCTAGTAGCTCAGAAAATAATTTTTAGAGATATTTTTACAAGTGTTCCGATACACCTAGTTTTAGTAGTTATACACCTGAGATATTTTAATATTATTTTAACCCACCTCCAAGCCAACCAATCACAACTCACCTTACACCCCCAAGACACTCCAAGGCTGGTCATTTACTCCCTTTGGCCGAAATTGAAAGGAGAGAAAAGAGAGAAAACTTCATGAACACTTAATCTTCAAAGCTTGATTTCTTCTGAACCAAAACTCAAATCAAAACTCCGATTTCACCAAAATGATCCTCTCTTCTTCCTCTACATAACCATGTAACTTATCAAGGCTGGAAATAAGGTGAGATAGCTGTTCCTTTCCCCTTTCAATTCGGTTTTCAAGGAAACATGCTTAAACATGTGTTTTCTTGATGTTCTTCTTTAGGAATCATGTTTAACTTGACTTGAGGGCCAAGAAATGTGACTTTACAGCAAGTCTAAGGTTAGAAATCACCTCCTAACATGTTGAGGGAGATTTGGTTAGTTGAGGGTTTTTGGATTCAAAGTTGTTCTTGATGTGATTTGGGAGGAAAAAGTGCTAAAGGACCACCTGAAAGTCTAACTGAATTAGGAGCAGCAAAACCAGGTAGGGTGTCACGAAATTAATCTTGATTATTTGTGTTTGAGTTGTGTGAATGTTGTATGATTTGGCTGTGCTAAAAATTGGTTGCATATATGATTGATTCTTGGTGAAAATTTGGTGAAATTTTGATGAAATTTGATGAAATTTAAGCTTTAAAGTTCATGTTCTTGGGGCAGCTGGAAAAACGAAACCCTAGGCTTAAATTGAGGTTCAATTTATGTTGAAATCATGTAGAAAAGATGGGGTTTTAGTGGCTGCTAATTTATTATGAATTATAGTAAAAATCGGTTGCTGAAAAGACTGAAAAACGGGTAAAAACAGAGAAAGAATCTGAAGAATTTATGAAGAACATGAAGAACACTTTGAGTGTGATGAAGAACAGGCTTTAGATCCTTAAAAGGGCAAGGAAGTAAGATTTTTGGTGTTTGAGGGGTTATTTGGTAATTTCTGAAAGTTATGGTGGTTAAAGTAGAAATATTAAAAGTTACCGGGGTAAAAAGTTAATTTTAAAGGTTAAAAGGTAAAGGTAAGGTAATTTTCGAAAATTTAATGATAAAATAATAAATAATAATAAAATATTAAATAATAATATTTAATTAAAAATAATATTTTAATAAAAATAATAAAATAATGAGGAAAAGGCAGTTTTCTGTAAAAGTTTTAGAAAGACAACTTTAAGCGCAGAATCTCATAATTACCTTCATAAAACACTTAGGGAGTGGTAATAACATGTTAGTGAGGCAAAGATAAATGAAAGATAAAAAGTTAAAGAAAAGATAAACATCAAAGAAAAAGTCTGTAAATTTTTAATGACAGAAAAACAGACAGAGATTAGTGAACGAACTAGGGCAACATAGTTAGTCCTTGAGTTGCGACTAGGGTTAGGTATTATATGAAAAGTTAAACTGTTTTAGTATAGACTTAATGAACCTATACTTTGGACAGGCTAACTATTCATATCGAAATTTACATAAGCTTTAAATACATATGTTATGAAGAGAAATCAAAGCAGAGTAAAGAAACACAGAGAACAGGGTAACCAGAGAAAAGTAAAGAGATACAGAGAAAAGAGTAATCAGAGTAGAGTAAAACGACAATGAGAAAAGAGTAATGTGATAAAGAGAAATGGTTTGAGTTACGATGTTGTAAAAGTAAAAGCTGTAAAGTTTGTATAGCATGATTGAACAGAGAAAGAAAGAGGTAGTGCATAAGAATGTGAAAGTGATGATGAATAATGAGAATGATAATGAATGATGATAATGAGAATGATTATGTGATGATCTGCTGCGTGAAGGCAGTCAGATAGATGGTGGTACGACCACTGAGAGTGCTTTCTTGGGATACTTAGCTATAATGCTATTCTGTAAGTCAGAGGACTCTTACAGAGGTATCGAGAACACACGACTAGCATATACTCCTATAAGTCAAAGGACTCTTACAGAGAGTGTGTTGGGCAGATATAAGTTAACTAGCTCCGCCATGCAAGTCAAATGACTCTTGCAGTGGGTTGCTAGTGCCGCCCTGCAAGTCAAAGGACTCTTGCAGTGGTTTGCCTCACAAGTCAAAGGACTCTTGTGAGGGGCATTGCCAACAAGGAAGCCTTACCTGGTCAAAGGACTCCGGGTAACGTCGGGAGCAGGTATGTAACTGACAAATGAGCTCATTACCTGCGCTAGGGCTAGACATGCATCATACTTGGTTGTGCATTTCCTTTGTTATGATTGTGGTATGAATGTATGCTTTCCTTGTTTGTATTCTATTCTCTGTGTCTATTTTGTATTTTCTTGTATCCTTTTGTTTGTGTTCTGTTTTCTATTTCTCTATTTCCTCTATTTATCTTCATCTTCTATTTACTGCTTTCTGTATTTTGCCATTCGTTTGCAAAACAACATATAATTAATGAACTTAACTAATAACCCCGACCCTACTAAGAACTCCCCAGTTCTTACCCCTTCTCTCTCCCTTCCCCCTTCAGATGGAAGCAAGAGTTCCTTTATGTAGTTCGCTGACGACCGTTTGTAAAAAGGATTCCGCTCTAGGTAGTCTTCTGAGTCTAGGGTGAATCTCGTTCCCTGTTTATATGTATATACTGTGAGACCAGCCAATGTCTGCACCCCGTTTGTATGCGAACTTTAACTTAAATCATGTGTATGAGACTCCTGTTGTGTGGCTACTTGATGAGGTACCAGAGAGACGTCCTATGAAAATGTCTGATTGTGCAGAGGAGTAGCAGATGATGTTCTACCTTTTGGTGATGTTCCACCTAATTTGAGTTTTGAAGACCTAGAACGTACTTTCCCTCGCTTTAGTATTTTAGAGGGACTAGGTGAGTATAAAGTCTAGGCTAGCCTAGGTGCCAGCTTAGGGACCTCTTGAATAAGTCAGGACCTGGGATGTTGTATGTATATATATGTATATAGATATTATTTAGCTATATCTAGGGGTGTTCTAACTAACAGTCTATATTCTAATAAAGGCTGAATCACCGAATGTTGTCAATTACTTGTGATGCATTTATGTGTGGTTGTTTATAACTGTTTTATCTGTTATTATTTATGAATTGATTATAAGTGATTCTGTTTATTAATCCAAAAATTTTAAAAAAAAAGTACCTCGCTAACTAACTACGCTTCTAACAATGAATCAGGCTCCTATAATAAATAATAAATAATAATTAGGATGACAAATTGGTAGCACTCAGTTTCTGGTATGTCCTAGGCATACTGAAAATTGGGTCGTTACATACCATCATCAAGAACGACGCAGTACAAAGTAATACACTACTTGATTGAGGTGAAAAGACAAGTGCACTATTAGGAGCAAGATATCAAGGACGTAGATACGAAACGTTAAGCGCTTACCCGAATTAATATTAAGGAGGAAGAATAGGTGATGGTTTTAGTCATAGTTATACAAATTAAGAGAATTAGGATTTTCTATGTGTATTGTTTTATCTTTATTAAGTGATTTCAATTGTGATTATGATGTTTATTTTTTATGATTATTTGGTATGAGTAAAGCTTGTCATTGTTTGTGCCTTCATAGCTTAGTATGCTCGTTTTTCATGTTAGTACCTCCAGATCCACTTATATTTTTCAACTAGTAATCATTCTAATAAAAACTAGTTATTCAATGTTTTTACACATAAATGATTTTATATAAAGATTTCATATTGTTTTAAAAATATCGCAAAGTTTTTGAATATCAGATACCAAATATAATCCAAATAAAGCTTAACCCAGTTTAAAAGCATTAGGGTGTTACGTAAAACAACATTTTTTTTTGGATTTTTTCATTGCAAAATAAACCTGATTTCATAAAAGATAAATATAAATTTAAACAAGTTCATCGTATTATCAAACTAAAAGAAAAGTACTATAAACAAGCAAGTCAATATAATTCAAAACATAAACAAAGTGTATTGATACATATTAATACATCAACTATAATAATAAGTAACAACCATACATCAATAAAATGTGTTGATACATCAACTATAATTCAAAACATAAACTCAGTGTATTACTCAACCATACTAAATTTATCAGTTATAGTCCCCAGTGTCATATTCATCCCCATCATCATTATAGTCCTCATCCGAAGAGATTGAATGTGGCGGCAGTGGCGGTGGTAGTGGAATAGCAGTAGAATTACTTGACGCTATAACCTTCTTGTAATAGCTAACATAAGTCTCATTCCATCTCTTCTGTATAGACTGAAATAAATCATACAAATATTGTAAGCAATAAAGAAGCCATCATGAAAAAAGTCTACTTTTTGTTCTTTTCTAAGCATCTAACTTGTTATCAAAAATTGGAAAAATTGGCACAGATAAGAACTATTTATTTAAAAACTAAACTTGCAATGAATCGGATAGTCATATTGTAGAAAAATGGCTAAGAATGAGAAGATAATAAACATTGTTTTGGTTTATTAATTAACAAGGGAATGAAAATGGCTGATGCAAGCAGTTAGCCGATTCTTCCTTATTTTTTTTCTTATATTTTTTTATTTCTCATCTATTTTTCAAGTATCAAATTCTAACAAAAAAAAAAAAACAAGTATCAAATTTGAGATATCCTCAGGCAGAACCAAACACAGTATAATTACCCAAAAAAATCAAGATTTTGACAATCCTAGAGAAATGTAAGCATTTAGTTATTACTCGTTCTCTTTAAAGATAAAGACCTTTATCCAATTATGACTAAAATGTGTTCAGTTTTGGCTATGAAGTAAGAAGCTTCAAACATTATTGTAGTGGGGAGAGAAGGAAGGCCAAAAAACAAACATGGCTTCATAGTGACAAGATTTTTTTTATTTTAATTTATAAGTTTGAGTGACTGGCTTGAACTTTCACCTTATGCCATGAAATGTTTAATACTCCTCTCAAGTTCCAAATATCTTCAACATTTTCAGGTTGGATATTTGCAGCTGAATCTATCTATAAAATTAACTAGCAGTAATTGATTTTTTTATTGCTTTAAAATTGTTGAAAATTCTAATTTGTAATTGATAGTAAAGTGTTAGTTGTTAAACTAAATTATGATAAACTGATTATTGGGAATATGTTGTTATGGTAACTGCTGATGAAAGGTTGGTAAATTGTGGAGAAAGAGAGAATCTATAAGGGTGGTTTAGTCCATTTTTAAGGGAAGATATGTCCGAAATTTTATAAAAATATAAAGATTTAATTAAAATGAATTATGTGAATTGTGTCTTAGATACTTAATGATAGATTTGATATTCGATAACTGGAAATGAATATTAAGGCCTGTTTGATGATGGTTATTGATTCTTTACAAAATTGAAAAAAATGGGTATTCTTTTAAAGCGTTACGACTAAAGTTAAAGTGCTTGAAAATAGCTTGAAAGAATGCTTAAGAAGAATAAGAAAGGGTTTTAAATAATAAAAAGAGGAATTTTATCTTGATTAAATGTTAAAGGAGTTTGAATACTGATAAACTAAACGTTTTGATGCTATGATTGATGAATGGCCGAAAGTGTATCTTTCTGGTGATACAGAGAAATGTATAAAATTATATGGTGATGTAGAGATGTGAATGATTATATGATGATGCGGAGATGTGAATGATTATATGGTGATGCAGAGGTATGATTGATTATTTAGTGATGTGGAGGTATGACAAAAAAAAAAGGAATGAGAACCGATGATTGAGAAAGATAATTGAGAAATTGTGAATGATGAACAAATGTCTGAAAACTGATAATTATATATGAGAATTGGTTGTTTGATTGGGCCTTTGTTCTAATTGCTAATGTGGGGACGCCCACTTTAAAGGCAAGTGGTATCTGACTAATATGGGTTCACCCATATGGTACCCTGTTTCTCACTGAATGCACATATGCTATAGCAATTATATGATTATGATTTTAGCCTGACTGACATGGATCAACCCATGTGGCATGGCTTCGATATCTGACTGACATGGGGACACCCATGTGATACCCGTGTTGACTGATTCAGTGGAGAAACCATATTCGGGGTTCGTCCTGGGTAACATCGGGTTGTAGATAGACAATCGACGCATGAGATCATAGCCTGCATAGGAAAGGCATTCATCATATACATTTGTGTGAATTGCTTTAGTGTTCCTATGTTGCTGTGTTGTGTTATTTGTGGATTCCTTGCTAATTGATTTATGTGTGAATTGTTTGTATGTTTGTATTGTGTGTCTGCTTGTGTTTGTTGGTTCTTGAATATATCAAGGTTTAAGGTAAATGCGAACTGATGTGTGAACTATCCGATTTGTTTAATTGAAGAATGGCTAATGAAATTGAGGTGGTTATGAACTGGTTTCTGTAATTGAAAATTGATCAATGTACCTCAAAATTGAGTGAAGTGAATGGGATTTACTTAAAGCAACATAATTTGAAGAAACTGCCTAAAGTCTTTAAAGTAAGTCTTAAAGAATTCTAAAGATTTAATAAAGATATTTATTTTAAAGTTATAAGGTAATTGTTTACATTTTATTTCTTTATTCTCACAGCATTCACATTCTCTACTGATAACGTGTGGTTTGTTCTCACCCAAATATTTTTAAAGAACTTTTCAAAGGTACAAATAGGACGACTGATCGGAAAGCTACCGACAAATAGAAGACTTGTTTGACTAGTTACTTCTGGGTTTATTTTTTCTCGCCCTTGATGTTTTAAGTGCTATATTTTTTCTCGCCCCAAAGTTTTTTTCTCGATCATGATGTGCTGAAGGTTAGGCCGTTACACATACAACTCGTGTATACTCACTTCCGAAAAACTTTGCTGACAATGAAACAAAACCTGAACATCTTTATCGGACCCTATCACAAATGTATCATACTTCACACCAGTTGACACAATAGCAATAGGGATATTGTAAAACAACTTCTTCACCCACTTGATCCCACACACCCCAAACTTTTGTAATATACTGATTTTTAGCTCTCACAAGGTATTCGATGACCGAATAAAAGACACTCAATAGTTCTCTATCAGTAAACTTAACACCGCGCCTTTTACTTTTTGAATTTTTCCATAGCAATACACTAGAGTTAGGAAACTCTCCTTACTATCCATTGTGAAAATGACACTCTACTTCTTCACAATTGCCTTCTACTGGTATATATAGAGAATCCACATATACATAATCTACTACAAGGTGCAGTGAATTACGCTACCCCCTGTTTTTTCATAAACTGCTGGACCTTATAACGGTTTATGCATGACCCAATTCCTTTGAAAACTGCAACACCCTGTAACGATTTTTGCATTGCACGAAATCTACACTACTCTATAGCGGATTATGTACAAATTGTAAATCGCTACACCTTGTAGCGATTTACATAAATTTAAAATAGGACAAAAATGTAACCTATTTCAGAAAGTTACAATTGCATAAATTTGAAACTAATTTGACTTATTTATGTAAATTGTCCTATTTTCTATTATATTATTTGAATGTAAAGCAAATGGAGAGAAATGAAAAAAATATTTTTTATTTGAAATGAACAAAAT
This sequence comes from Arachis ipaensis, assembly GCF_059453495.1. NCBI lineage: Eukaryota > Viridiplantae > Streptophyta > Magnoliopsida > Fabales > Fabaceae > Arachis > Arachis ipaensis. The sequence goes on from NC_142438.1 coordinate 52,188,945, forward strand.
GAAAAAAAATTATAAGTGTGTTAAACGAGTTGATAAAGCAAATGGAGAGAAATGAAAAAAAATATTTTTTATTTGAAATGAACAAAATGAAAAAAAATTATAAGTGTGTTAAACGAGTTGATATAGAGAGTAAATTTGAAAAACAAAGTTTTTGAATTTTTTTTCATATTTTCTTTTCAATAGAGGTGAGAAAATTGTTAAATTCAAAACTTAAAATTTTTTTTCTATTATATTATTTGATAAATCAAATATGAATAAATATCCTTTTTATTTATTTTATTTTTTCTTATATTTTTTTATTTTTCTCTTAAATCAAACAATGTGTAAATTTAAAAAATTTCAATTTCAGTAGTTTTGATTATAAATTAATCCCTTCTAAATTCCAACCTCATATATTAACTTGTATGAGAATTAAGGAGATGCCATACTAAGCAAGATTCTCCTTATATAAATTACAAACACTAAGAATGTGTTTGGATGTATGATGGAAAATAAAAAAAAAAAATAAGAGAAAAGAAAATAAAAAAAATAGTTCTTTTTGTATGTTGTTTGGATGAAGAAAAAATGAACGAAAAAAATACAGAGAATTTAAAATTGAAAAGAAAAAAATAAAAATAGAGTAAAATTGTATTAATATCATTTTCTATATTATATATAAATTATACATTATTAATATTTAAGTCATTTTTTTTCAAAAAAAATTAGTTACTCAATTTAACTTTCTACACTTTAATATATTATTTTTATTAATATATTTAACTTTATTTTTCAAAAATTATATAATAAAACCATAAACAAAAATCATATATAATTTAAAGGGTACATAAGTCATTTTGCATTGATTCTCTCTTTTTTTCTCAAATTTTTCCGCAGTTTAAAGATGAAAAAAGTTAAGTAAGTCCGAGACAATTTTTTTTAATTCTCTTTTCTCTTTCCATTTAAACAGCATAAAATTAACTTTTTCATCTATTTTTCTTTCAAATATTTTCTTTTTTTTCATTTTCAACTAATTCAAATAATGTGTAAAATTAAGACTCAACCTTTTCAATTAAAAAAACAAAAACAATAACATCATTCATACATAAATTTAGGGGCAATTTACGCAAATAAAATGAATGAGCAAAACGTTTACGCAAATACAACATTAGCAATTTTCAGACGCAAATGCAACAAACGCAACTATATTCGCTACACCCTGCAGCGGAACTCAGTTGAACGTAATCCACTACAGGGTATCGCGGATTACGTTGAGAGTGGGTTACTCATAAACCGCTACACCTTGTAGCGGTTTATGACCAATGGGCGTTTAGGCATAATCCGCTACACCCTGTAGCGGATTATGAGTAAAGTGGTGTGTGTATTTTAGGGTGTAAAGACCCATGATGCAAAATGCACGAATTGATACAAAATATAATCGTCATTCCCAGTAACTCATACAAAAATAATACAGGTATAACTACATAACTAATACAGATATAACTGTCACAAGTCGTTAACCCTAACAGAAAATAAATATGTCCTAATTCATACATGGATAACTGTCAGAAATAAGATAATCGGACGCTAGTGCTGGTCACCGTCAACATCATGGTCGCCTCCGAATGGACCAAGTAGGTGCGAGCCTGTGCCACATCGAGTCGGACGCCTAACCCTAGCCGCTCGCCGATCTCCCGGCGGAGCCTCCTGTGCCCGAGCTCCGAATGCAGATGGTGGCGTCCCCCCATCCCGAACCAAGTTGGTGACGTTTCTGTTCGCCACCCTACACATGCATCGGTACAGCCACGCCAATGCAGCGGCGCCCCAGCTATAGCTGCCCATATCGTCAAGTCTCGCCACAAAAGGCAACCAGCGAAGGTGGACTCGATTAGCACTCTTGTCCATGAACAGCTGTGTGGACAGAAGCATCATAATATACGCGCGTGCATATATGCGCACGATCTCCTCCGAAGCATCCACTGGTAACACCCTGAACCGCTCATGAAACCATGTGAAGTGGACTGTGTATAACTTTCTCTTATCCGGTGGCAGAAGCTCACCAAATAACTCCTCGAACCACTCCCACACCGGTCTGGCCCCCTCGATGTACATGTGGAAGTCTGTCATGCACCCGGAAACAGCATGGCCATCCATGGGCAGCCCGAACTGGTATGCCACGTCCTGGAGCGTGATAGTACACTCTCCGAATGGCATATGGAAAGTGTGGGTCTCCGGCCGCCACCTCTCGATAAATGCGCTGACCAAAGGTTCATCCAACTAGAACCAATGCGCGTTCAGCCTAGCCAGGTGGTACAACCCAGCCCTCTCTAAGTAAGGTATGATCCTATCATGTAACGGCATATTCTGTTGCCTACGGACGCTATACACACATCGGGTTGGCTGCATTTTCAGAAATAAAGAACACCGGCTTAATTTCTAACAATAACATCACCAACCAAACTATAGCTTGTATTTCTAGTCTTAAGCTAATTGGGTTTTGAAATTACTAATTTACCTCTCTAGGTTGACTATTAAATGTTAAATGTCAAAGTTTATATTTCAAATTTTCATTTTCAAACCAAAACCTAAACTAAGTCTCTATCTATCTAATTAATGAATTAATTCCTTAATATTGAATAAAATATACATTTATTAAAATAGTGTTTGGAAATACAGACACTTACCTCTGCATCGATGGTTCCGGCTACGTGAGCAACGCCGTCGAGCCGGTACAACCGCCGTTCATCCTCCATTCTTCGAAACTAATCAAGCACTTGAATACTCTCTCCCTTCTCTCTACTTTCTCTCTCTAACTTTCTCTCCAAAACAACTCAAATGATTTCCGCTACAGCCTCATGCGATATATATACACACACTACTTTACTCATAATCCGCTACAGGGTGTAGCGGATTATGCCTAAACGCCCATTGGTCATAAACCGCTATACGGTGTAGCAGTTTATGAGTAACCCACTCTCAACGTAATCTGCGATACCCTGTAGCGGATTACGTTCAACTGAGTTCCGCTGCAGGGTGTAGCGGATTATATATAGTTGCGTTTGTTGCATTTGCGTCTGGAAATTGCCAATGTTGTATTTGCGTAAACATTTTCTTCAATCATTTTATTTGCGTAAATTGCCCTAAATTTAGACACTAACTTACTAAATTCACTGCAAACATTTTTAAAATTATTTCTCATCACCTTCTTCATGCTCCTTCACCAGTGTTCCTATTTACTAGCTCTCATTCTCATTAATGATGTAAGAAAGATAGAAAAATGCATTATTGACCTCAACAAATAATATTGTAAAATCTTGAAATAAGATAACTTTAGATAATAATAACTACGCTGCCAATTAAAGAAGTGAGCAAAAAAGAGTTATATAGTGTGGTATATGGACATGACGGATTCAGGAATCTAAGAGTGAAAGGGACGAAAATTAAAATTTTGTATAATTAAATATAATATTATATATTTAATAATAGATATAATTATAATTAGTTTTTTAATTAAAAATTAATAAATACTTATTAAATAAAAGAATTATATCAGTCTTTATAATTTTTTCATAATTTTTTATGGTTTTACATCTAACAAAATATAAAATTATTTATTTTTAAATATTCTGTTAGTTAATTTACTTTATTAAGTATTTATGTGACAGTAAGTTATATTTTTATGTTTTATATTATTAAATATATGACATTAAATAATATAAATTAATTATACTAACGATTTTGTTATGTGAATTTAAAATATATTAAAGTATTTTTATATAATAATAGGGGTAAAAATTAATAGAAAAATAATAAAAAAGAAACAACTAAATAAAATTAAAAAAAGAACAATATTATTATAAATAATATTAAAATATTTTTTATATAATTATAGATGTTAAAATTAATTTTAAAAAAAGAAATGTAAAAAAAACTCTAAATCAAATAAAAAATACAAATAATGTAAATTTATGTAGAGAAATTTGAATCCTAATACATAAAGAATATTAATTCTTTTTACTATTATTACACTATTAAATTTTACTCTATACAATACATCTGTATAATAATATATAAGTTTAAAATTTATTGGGGGGCTAAGGCCACTACTTGTCCCCCCTTAAGTCGTCCCTGTATATTGTAACACCCTAACTTTTAGTACCTCATAATCGTACTAAAAATCTGAACACTACTTACCTCTATTCCTTTATTTATATACTACATTTATTTAATATTGAGTCTTTGCAAATATGAACCGAAACTCTTATTAAGAAAACGAAAAGTCTTTACTTTAAAACTCTTAATCACAAAAATATATATACTCATATAGCAATATATACATAGACTTATTCCAAGATTCTCAAATACAAGTCCTACCCCTCTAAAAATCAAAGATAATAAATGACGAGGGGAAAATCTAAGGCTAAACCAACTACATAAAGCTCTGATGTTCAGTCGCAACTCCGCGCCAAGGATTTTCGGGCCTGTTGCTGAAACAGAAGATCTGTAGGGGGTGAGAACATCGTCCTCGCATATTTTCAGTAGGGATAGCAAATGCCATAAAAATATACAGAATAATATATAAATAGTTAACTCATAACCTGAAACAGTTTTCTTTATTAAACCCTTAAAATCCTTTTTAAGTCTTACCTAAAGCCGTGTAAAACCCTTTCTTTAAATCACATTACTTAAACAAAATCTCCGTCACATTAACAATTCCTCATCTCTAAACAACATTTCTCAATTATCGTAATATCTAAATAAGCTAGCATCGCAAATAATATACCTAAATACAAACCACAAACATCAGCTCCCACCATATTATTAAGTCCACAGCACAAGTACAATGTCCAATCAAGCATACAAGCAAGTCACCAAGACAACAGCACAATCACAAATAAACAACCACAATCAAATGCAAATGCGCAAACAAAATGATGCATGCCTTTCCTATATATGCAAGCCATTAGCTCACGCGTTGGTTGTCTACCCGCAACCCGACGTTACTCATAGCGAACCCCGAATATGGTTTCTTACCGTGTCAGTTAGGAATAATTATTATCATGGACGAACCCATGTCAGTTAGAATATTTTGGCATCAAGATAGAAACGGGCTATCAGTTAGGCGAACATTCCCGCATTAGCAATCTCAGGCTATCAATTAGGCATGCATTTTCACATTAACAACGGTAGGCTATCAGTTAGGCAGACATTCCCGCATTAGCAACCTTAGGCTATCAGTTAGGTGGGCACTTCTGCATTTAGTGACGGACCAGAAAATTTTAAGAGTGGGGCAAAAATATATATATTAAATAAGTTTTGTTAAATATTATTAATTATATGGAGATATAAAAATTAAAAAGAGTTGGTGAACACTTTTATTCTTAAAATATTATTCATTATATATAATTTATAAAAAAATATTTTTTAATTTCTAAAATTTAAAATAAAAATATTTAATTAAATTATAGATAACTTATTATCCTAACTAATCTTTTTATACACACTTAATAATAAAAGACTGAATTAACTGGCATATTAGCACCTAATGATACATTAGTATTTATAATTTGAAATTAGAATTATATATAAATACTAGAAAAATTAAATCTTTATATGAAAAGTATGTTTATATAAAATAATAAAAATATAATTTACAATTTTTTTATTTTTTTTAAAATAATTAAATTTGTTATATATTTTTAATTTAATTTTGATATAATGTTAGATAAAAAATTTTATGTATCTGTTTAATTATATATTGTAATTAAAATATTTTTTATCATTATTTTTAAAAATAAAAAATATATTCTAAATTAGTAAATTAATCAGTTCATTTTAAAATTTTATATGCAACATAGGTACATATAATAGAACAAAAGATAAAAAATAAGTAATAAGGATGAATAAATCGAGAATAAAATAAAATATATAAAGTCACAAAAAAATAAAGTATTAGATTAATACCTAAACTATAATTATTTGAATTAAAAATTGCAATTAAAAATATCAAAAAGAGAAATAATGAAATTGAAAGATACATAGAGTCATGGAGAGCTATATAAAAAAATTGGAGAATTTAAAATTTACTTTTTGATAAAGAGAAGATGACCATTAGACAAGAAATAGAAAAATAAGGTTAAAAATATAAAAATAAGAATAGGGTTTAAGAGAATAAAGAAGTGACGGTACAATAATTAAATTTGATTAGGTTAAATAATAATCAAAATGATAAAAAATAAAAAAATAAATTTAAAATTTTAGCTAATTGAATTTATTTTATTTGTAGTGGGGTCATTTAAATTTTGAAATGCAGGCATATTATATATAACTATATTTTTAAAAAAAAATTAAAAACACTGTGGGGGCAAGTGCCCCCTCATTGTTTGTGCTTGGGTCCGTCCCTGTCTGCATTAGCACTTTGACACAAAATATATTTAACATACACTTTTTAAATATCTATCTTACTAATTCTTTCTCATTCTTTTCCTCTTAAGAATCTATTTCCTTCATTAGTTCTCATTTCCTTTCTTTTTATTAAGCCTCCACATCACTAATTACATACCTACACCTCCACATCACCTACATTATTAAACGTACTTTCGCATCACTGCTTAATTATACATACATCCGCATCACCAAATAATCAAACTTCGTAACGTTTAATAAAAACTCTTTTTCTTAATAAATCGAACTCAAATTATAACTTAAAACAAAAAAACTTTTCTCAATAGATTAAACTTAAAACATAGTACTTTTTTTGATAATTCAAAAATCAACTATTATGAACCCTAAATCCAGCTTTCTTTTAAATAGTGCTTTAAACAAAGCCTCGAAATTTTGTAAAAATTTCTGCAGCATTTCCTCTAAAATTTGAACTTTACCGCCCTTTAATGGTTCCAACCCTAAATCTAGCTTTCTTTTAAATAGTGCTTTAGACAAAGCCTCGAAATTTTGTAAAAATTTCTGCAGCATTTCCTCTAAAATTCGAACTTTACCGCCCTTTAATGGTTCCAACCAAACCAATTCTCAACCTTTTTAAATGTCAAATAATTTTTCATTAATTAAAACATTTTCTTTGAAGTTAAGCCACTTTTCATTTTAATAAAATTCAGCTCCCTTTCAGTTCTTTTGCTATTGAATCAAACCAATATTTTCTCAAACTCTTTCCAACGGTTTCAAACCCAAGTCACTTCTTAGTATAAATTTATAACTCAAACTTTGAATACAAAATCCTTTTTTCAATATGAGTAAATACGTAAACAAAATCTTTTTCTAACATAGAGTTATTTCTCAAAATAAGCTTGTAGAACAAGTTTTTAAAATAAAATCACTTTTTTGTATATTTTTTGCAAAAATTCGGACAGAACCTCCTTTTAAAAATAAACTTCACCACCCTCACGACTCCCTCACTTCCATCATTCCCAAAGTTGTCTCAATCCAAACCAATCAATCAAATTAATTACCAAAATCAATCAAAATCACAACCAAATATTCACAGCAAAGAAATATAATCTCAATAATATTATAATTACTAACATATTTGCAATTATTTACTATACTTTTGGGCATTCTTAAATTAAAAACTGTTAATTTTAAAACAAAATCCTCTATCTCCGTATGAAATCAAAATCAACGAAAGCTTCAAAGAAGTTTTTTGACCAAAATTCAACTTCTCCCAACCCTACTTACAAGAGAATGAAGATGAAAATTGAGTGTTTTAGATTATGTTTATTTTGCTTTGGAGACAATATTTATAATTATGTTTTAGATTATGTTTAATTTGCTTTGGAGGCAATATTTATAATTATTTTTTGGATGAAAAATTAGTTTATAATTATGTTTATTAGATATTTATAATTACGAAAACTTTAATGTTTGTGAATATAAAAATTATAATTTTTTTATACCTTTAGAAATTATAACACAACTAAAAAATGGATTAATACAGACAGATTTACAGACGGATTTAGTCTTTATTACAGACGGATTTTTGGTTACCGACAAAATTACCGACGAATTTTGTCCCTCTGTAAAAGCCCTGTCGGAAATTATTTACCGACGGATTTTTTTTCCGTCGGAAAATTACAGACGGATTTTTACTAGTTACCGACAGATTTTTTCTCTGTAAATTTTCTATCCATTTCCCAAAGGCGACGAACTTTTCGACGGATTTTTCGTCTGTAATTACAGACGGATTTTCAGACGAATTTTCTGTCTGTAATTATAGACAGATTTTCCGACGGATTTTCTGTCTGTAATTACAGACGAATTTTTCGACAAATTTTCCGTCTATAATTTGAACTTTGGAAAATCATCTTACACTCTAATTACAGATAGAAAATCCGTCTATAAATTCGTCAGTAAAGTAAAATAGAATTTTTTTTATTTTTCTAATTACAAAATAAACTTATTTTCATACAAAATAAATATAAATTTAATAAATACAAATTTTTATTGATGGTATAAATAGAAAAATACACCAGTGAGTACAAAACGCTTTCTTTATAATAAGAAGCAATTATTTCCATACAATAATACAATCTAAATACATTAGATGACAAATAACTACTAGTGGACTCATCAAGATTCAATATCCTAATTTATGGATAGCTTCATTCTTTCTTGAACTTCTTAGTGATGATGGCAATATACTTGCTTCTTGAGATTCTTGGTCCATCAAAATTATTCGCTGCTTCTCACGTTCTGAGCAGAGGATGTCTACCTTACTATATTCGATCTACACTACAGTTATTAGAAAAAAGAACCAAAAAGAAATTGTTACCACTGCAGTTACTTTTGATTAAATTTCAAGTATCTGCCTGCAACAATTTGGAACTCTTTCATAGATTTCTCAGAGTTAGTTCTTTTTAAAGATCATGGATGCTGCCAAATAGCAATAGCAGATTTGGAACATGTAATGTACACAATGCAATAAACCAGAACAAGTCTAAAAGCAAGTGATTCAGATTTAGCGGGTTTAGCCTACCAACCTGCAATTAGGTAGAATGGGGTAAAATTTTAGGATCGTCTCGTTAGACAGGACGGGCCAGGATAGCCCACCTTTTGGCAGAGTGGGACGGACTTCTCCACTTGTCACCCCTATCTGTATATGGGTGAGGTTTTAAATTCTAATAAATTTGTGACCATCAATTTAGTTTAATCACAATAAATAGTAAAAATTTGATACTTAATGTTACCAATTTAATCAAATTATATGTATATAAAAAAATTAATTTTTAAATTAGTAAAAATATATATTAAAATATAAAATATAAAAAAATTAAATAACTTATATATTTATACACTAATACATATAATTAATTTAATAATTAATATTTAATGTGCAAGTAATATATTTGCTGCCAGTTTTATTTATTTTAATTTTCTTTTATGAGAGGATTTTCTCGTTCCCACTTCTCCTATTTAAACTTAGGTGATATTTCTAAAAGGAATACTTTTAACAACACACAAAAATCTTTTTTTTTTTTACTATTAATCATTAGGTGATATTTCTAAAAGGAATACTTTTAACAACACACAAAAATCTTTTTTTTTTTTACTATTAATCATTATGTATTTATACACAAATATATTGGTGGCTGATTTTAGTATGTAAATAGCATTTTTGTATAGAAAAATATTTTCTCTAATGCTGCATTTTTTTCTTCTTCTTCTTTTCCTTATTTTTTTCTTTCTTTTAGTTAAATGAATGTAAGTTCATCTTCGTCTAAGTAATTTTGCAGCATTATGTGTTTCTTCTTCTTCTTTGTTTAATTTTTTTGTTTATTTTTGTTAAGAGAATAAAATAAGAAGAAACTTGAGAAGGTAAAACAAAAAAAAAGATGAATAAAAAAAAAAGAAGAAGAAGATGGTGATGATGATGAAAAAAAAGAAAAGGCAGTAGAAGATGAGGAGGAGGAGGAGGAAGAGGAAGAGTTTTGAATTATGCAGAATTTATCAGAATAAAAATACACACAAATATCTTCGTGTTACATCCAAATTTGCTGTAAATATAGAAAAATATTTCCTCTAATGCTACATTTTTCTTCTGAATTAAACCACACTTCAACCACTTGATTGGATTCAAAACAATAAAAGTAAGAGAAGACTTATAAAGACTTGTATGAGAAAAATGCTTGTATGTGGAGAACAAACTGCTCATCAATACTACAGAGGGGCTGCAAAATATACCCAAAATATACCATATTAAAATATGCATAAACTATAGAATGCAAATAAAACTATAAAATCATCATTAAACAGAAACTAAAACAATTCGACTAAAAGAATAAGACAATTCATCCTCAGTGAGATGAAAAGTTATAAACTGTAAATACACCCAAACTTTCCTAAAATACACCCAAATATTCCTGATTTACACCCGAACGTCTAATATAAAATACAGAAAATTCATCAAAACTAGTACATCAGATTCAATTCAAACAAGGAACAATGAACAACAAATTTCACAGGTAAGGTCCACGCATTATTCAGCTACACAATTATAAACTACTAACTGGATTTAAATTCAGTTCAATTATTAACTGGAATTAAACCACATCTCAGGAACTTCATTGGATTCAAATTCAAAATTCACTTCGCTCTGGTTCAACTGACAATCTGAAGTTGAATCATCCATTATCTCAAAACGATTTCAGAGCTTGATTTCAAAAACAATGAAAAACGAAAAAAATGAAGAAAGAGAACATGGAGAGAAACTTACGTAAACGGCAAAAGAGAAGGCAGAGAGAAACAGACTTTTTTACCTATATGCGCATGTAAAATACATTTATTCCCAAAATACGCACGGTTTGAAATTTCTCCTCAAATACGCACTGCCAACTCGTAAGGAGCAAACACGAAATGAAAATAGGAGGCATATCAGGGATGGTGGCCGCGAAATGGCTCCTGGCGTCTGACACAAACCATTCCAATTGCATCAGCCACGAAATGGAGCACCTCAGCTATGCCACACACGAAATGGCCCAAATGTCACAGCAGAAATAAGAAAAACGCACTCACAAAAAGAACCTGTGACTCTCTTTACCTATTTATATATAGAGAAAGAAAAAGAGTGATAGAGATAGATAGATATATATGAAAATGGTGAGAAGAGAGAGAGTACAGCCTTTCTCAACAAGAAAGAGGTGTTTCAAACACAAAATGTGTATGTGAATAATGCATAATGTATCGTAATAATTAATTTTTTTATATGATTATAAATTATAAATTTAATTTTTGGCAAATAGCTAAATTATTATCTAATAATTTTTAATATTAATTTTAGGGCAAAAAACAAAAATAAGTCAAAGGAGAAAATAATTCATGGTATAATTCGAATTATACACACAGTAATTCATGGTATAATTCGAATTATGCTGTTAAAAAATTAATAATTTATTAAAAAAATTTTATTAAAAAATTAATAATTTAAAAATTAAAAAATATATATTTTATTTCATACGTTAAAAAAAAGCTAACAAAATATTTAATTACGAGACTTCTTTAAAATAGTAATGAGCTATCAATTCGAATTCCATACAATACTTTTCTTTCCATTTTTAATAGCTCATGAATATTTTTAATAATTTTTTTTAATAAATTTTTTTAAATTATACTACAAAAAATATTTTATCCTATGCAAAACAATTTAAAAAAAATGGCTTAAAAAATGTTAGAAGTACTATAAAAATTTGTAATGTTCTAATAACTTAGGTAAATATATGCATGTACTCAAATTTTAAATAAAATACTCTACATAGTCAATAATAATTTAGAAATGAAAGAAAATATTTTATTTTATACAAAATAATTAAAAAATATATTTTATTCTATACAAAATAATTTTAAAAAATGGCTTAAAAAAGATGTTATGATTACAATTTATATTATTAATATGTGAAAATCTTAGAGTTATTTTATAATTTAATTTTTGTCTTTGGTAAAAACACTATATCCATTGTTAACAATAATAACAAATAAAAGTAAATGCTTAATTTAGTTTTTAACTATTTTTTATCTTAAACAAAATAAATTACAATTCAACTCTTAATCATGAAAATAAATCATCAATGGCTGATCCATCTTGCACTTTTTATAATTAGAAAAAATTATCATTTTATTTCAGTTAGGATGTGGCTGTCTATAAGAAAGAATAATTAGAAAGCAAATTGAATATTCACTGAACTTGTGTCTTTGTTGTGCAACTTGTTTAAAAAAAGTAACACAATCAATGCAACATGATACATTTATTTTGGGTATACTACTTATATATACAATTCGTGCTCGTCATACAAGAAGTGGGCTATTTTGTGTGTGCCATAGCTGAAGTGCTCTATTTCGTGGCTGACGTAATTGGAATGGTTTGTGTCAGACGCCATGAGCCATTTCGCGGCCACCATCCCTGATATGCCCCCTATTTCCATTTCGTGTTTATCCCTTATGAGTTGGCAGTGCGTATTTGAGGAGGAGTTTCAAACCGTGCGTATTTTGGGAATAAATGTATTTTACATGCGCATATAGGTAAAAAAGCCGAGAGAAACGTACGAAAGAGATCGAAGAGAGAAGTCAAGAAAACGCAGAAGAAATTCGAAAAAGGAAACGAAATCCTTTCGAAAAAGGAAATTATATATTTGTGCGTTGATTGATTGAAAAATCTGTTAAGGAGGCGCGTGGAACATACAAGCCATAAGAGGCACGTTTTAGAGATAAGGGATAAGGGATATTGAGGACTTGTACAGTGAAAAGGCTTATATGTAGAAATTAATTTTTTTTTATTTACCATATATAAAATAAAAAATTTATATTTTTAAAAGTATAAACACATTTTTAAAAGATTTTAGCAAGCTAAACCGTAATTTTTCGAGTGATATCGTAAAAATTAAATTAATTATTTATATAAAAAATATATTAAAATATAAAATATTTATTAAAATTAAAATGAATAATATATATTTTTATATAAATATATAAATTATTTTTTACGTGCATGTAATATTTTTTGTTGCCAATTTTTTTTTAGAAAATTATATGGTACAGATCTAAATCTGTACAGATTTAAAGATTTGTTTACTTAAACCACACTTTCTAAAGCCACGTTTTTCACTTAAAATCGTAACTTTCCACAAAGAAAAGCGTCACCTAATGGAAAAAAGTAAATTAGAAGATTTAAGAGAAGAAATAATTAAGTTATCAAAATTAATAGATCAAAAATTAATGATTTTAACTAATGTTAATTGTAATGACACCGAATTCTTAAAATCAATACAAAATGATTTTTCTCAAAATCTTTATTTTACTATAAGTTTTATTGAAGGACTTCAAAAACCTGAAAAAACTTATTTTTCACACGGAATTTCTAAAAAATGTTACCATGGAAATGATTCTCCACATCTTTATCATACTTTTAACCCACAATTAAATTCTATAGTAGATATGCTTGAAGAAATATTAGTATCCATAAAATTTCAAAGAAATAAGAAAAAAGAGAATCCCAAAGAAGAAAATTTTCAAAATATAATCAACATAACAGATTTAAAAGTAAAACCACCACTAAAATTATGAATATTGAAGAAAAATTAGAAGAAGTTACAATGCTTTTTAAACAATTAAAAATGGCTCAAGAAAATAATATTATGGAACAGGGTTTTCAGATAGAAGAAGAATTAGTAAATTCTAAAAATATAGAAAATGAAGAACATATCCTAGATTATTCAAGTGACGAAAAACCAGCAATTCCAATACAAGTAAAAAATGAAGCTGGAACATCTAAGGATAATCAATCTCAATTTAAATGGGAAATAGGTTTTGATAATTATGCTTTTAAAAAAGGGTTTATAAATAAAGATTCAAAATATACAAAAATACCATCAAAATACGTTCCTAAAATCCAGGAAATGGAAGGAGAAAGAATGCTCGATTTAGACTGTAAAAAGAACGAAAAAGAAATTTTCGAAAACTGGTTGAATTCCTTCTTATTAGAAGCCTTTACTAATCCAAAACTTAGCGAATTGTCTGGAAGAGACATTTGGAATTACATAGGGTTTCATACTAAAGGAACTATAAGAGATTATATGACATCAATAGAAAACCAAATAATAGAAGAATTAGCAACAAAAACCACAGCTTATGATAAGATATTATATATAATGATGATTCTATATAAAGAATTTTTTGGAAAAAATATTATAGATCATAGACAAGAAGTTTATAATAAAGAATATCAAGAAGCAAAAAACCATTTAGCTAATATTCAGATATATGATCTATGTAATGTGGAGTCTTATATATGTGAATATAGAATACATTATTACAAATTAAAAGAAGAAGATAAAAATCATTATCTTAGTATGTATATAACAAAACTTCCATATCCTGCTAATGAATTTATAATGGGAAGATTTATAAGAGAAATAAATAGAGGAACAATTGAAAGTAACTTTGGTGGAGCAACCTCTGCAATAAGAGAGGAAATAAAAGAACGTTGTATGCAAGAAGCAACTCAAAAAAGATTTGCAAATATAATTAGAATTTGCTGTCAAGATAATGAAGAAATACCTCAAAAATATGGTCTTAATAAAAATTTTCAAAGAAAAAGAAAATATCAATTTAGAAAAAGAAAATACTATCCAAACTGGAGAAAAAAGAGATATTTTAGAAGGGAAAATAATAATAAAAATAAAAGACAAAGAAATAACTATTGCCAAGAAGAAGGACATTATGCAAATGAATGTCCGAAAAAGAAGGATAAAAAGGATCTTACTAAACAAATAGAAATTGCTAAGTCTTGTTTCATGGAACCTTTAGAGGAATCTGATGATAACTTAGACTATATTTTTGAATATGTCTCGGAAACAGACTCAGAGACTGAGTAATAATGCTACATTTATTACTATAAAAATAACAGAAAAGTTTATAAATGCTTTCATAGATTCTGGAGCAACACAATGCTTTGCTAGTTCAAATATGAAACTTGATTGGAAAAAATTAAAGAAACCATTAAGAGTTAGAATAGCTGACAAATCAATACATAAAATTGACCAAAAAGCAGAGATGGTTGAAATTTTTTCAAAATTATAGGTTCATTATTCCATCTATATATATGTTAGATTCTGGAATGGATTTTATCATAGGAAATAATTTTTTAAAGCTATATCATCCATTCATTCAAGAATTAACATATATAGTTTTAAAAGCTCCATACGATTCTTCAATAAATCAAAAATCAAAACGTATAAAAATACCGACTACTACTATAGATAAGATCTTAAAATTTAAAATATTTTCTATATTAGAGACATGTTATTTAAATTTATACTTTCAGATAAATATCCCAAAAAATAATCTTGAAATAAAGATAGAAGAACTTTTGGATGAAATTTGTGCTGAAAACCCTTTAGATATTAAAAATACAAATAACGAATTAGTAAGTATTAAATTAAAAGATCCTACAAAAGAGATAAATGTTCCAAATAAAATTCCTTATTTCGCAAGAGATAGAGAAGAGTTTTCACTAGAATGTAGAGATCTTTTGGAAAAAGGAATTATAAGATTAAGTAAAAGTCCTCATGCGGCTCCAACCTTTTATGTCGAAAACAATAATGAAATTAAAAGAGGAAAACGAAGAATGGTTATTAACTATAAGAAGATGAATGAAGCAACTATTGGTGATGCTCATAAACTTCCAAGAAAAGATTCTATTTTAGAAAAAATCAAAGGAGCAACTTGGTTTTCATCTCTTGATGCAAAATCAGGATATTGGCAACTTCGTTTAGACGAAGAAACAAAGAAATTAACTGCTTTTACTTGCCCAACAAAAGAATCAACAAGTGTGTTACTCTATGAATGGAATGTATTACCATTCGGATTAAAACAAGCCCCAGGTATTTATCAAAGATTTATGGAAGAAAATCTAAAAGAGTTAAATGAATTTGTTTTAGTGTACATTGATGATATACTAATTTTTACAAAGCAGGATAGAGAAGATCATCTTCAAAAATTATTAATAGTTTTAGAAAGATGTAAAGAAAAAGGATTAGTTCTTAGCAAAAAGAAAGCAAGAATAGCAAAACAAGAAATAGAGTTTCTTGGATTAATTCTATCCACTCAAGGAAAGCTAAAACTTCAGCCAAATGTCCTAGAAAAGGTAAATTTATTTCCTAATAAAATAGAAGATAGAAAACAATTACAAAGATTTTTAGGGTGTATAAATTATATTTCTGATCAAGGATTTTTAAAGAATATAACAGAATACACTAAAAGCTTATTTCCAAAAATAAGTACTAAAAAAGAATGGAAATGGGATGAAAAAGATAGTATGCAAATTCAAAAGATTAAAGTATTATGTGAAAAACTTCCAGAACTTTATATTCCAGAAGAAAATGACTACTTAATAGTAGAAACAGATGCTTCAGACATAACCTAGTCAAGATGTCTAAAAGCTAAGAAAGCTATAAAAAGTTTGGAACAAGAAAAAGAATCACTAGATTCTAAATATTCCCCAAAGGAATTACTTTGCAGGTATATTTCAGGGACTTTTACTCCAACAGAACAGAGATATACCACTCATGAAAAGGAAACTCTAGCAGCAATTAAATCTCTTAAGAAATGAAAAATTGATTTACTACCTAGAGAATTTACATTAAGGACAGATTCAAGTTACCTAACAGGTTTCATACGATATAATTTAAAAGTTGATTATAATCATGGACGATTGGTAAGATGGCAATTATTTTTGTTACAATATCCAATAAAAATTGAATATATTAAGGGTGACAAAAATGTTATTGCAGATACATTAACAAGAGAATGGAGTTCATCTACAACGCATTAGATCAAGAAATTCAAAAATATGAGCAAGAACTCGAAAAATGCAAGCATTGTCAGCAAATAAGGACACAGATCCAATCTCTCAAGAAGGCCATCGAAGCAATGAAATCAACACAACAAGCAAAACCATCAGAGTTCAGCCAGCTAAGCGTGGTGGACAAATCAGGTGAAGAAAAAATTTCAGAAAATAAAACAATTGCTGAAATCATTAAAAAATCCACCCAAGATAAAAAATATTATGTAATTTATAATGGCCCCATGAAAGGAGTATATGATACCTGGGAAAAAGCAGCACCATTCACACACCAGTCAAAGATAATTCATAAAGGAGGGTTCCTAACACTGGAAGAGGCAAAGAAATCCTTCAAGGAATATGAAGCTCTCCATCCAGAGCAAACCCTAAAAAGAGCAGATAAAGCTCCAATTCAAACCCAGAGAACAGGGATAATAAGAAACATTCCTACAAGGGCTGAAATCAAGGAAAAGAAAAGGGTCTGTAGATCTAATCTCAGAGAAACCCTTAACATAGTCCTGAATTGGACTGAAGAAAAAATGGCAATTTTGGGATATTATCCTGTTGCCAAAGAACAGCTAACAAAGCTGGTTATATTTCCAGATGCTTCCCCATCTGACACCTATCAGTTTTTCCAGTATGGATTAATTGATACAATCTTAATTTTTAATGATCTAAAAATTATTAGTGAGTTTCCTGCAGGATTCGTTGATGCAGTAAAGAGATTTAAAAATATGATTGACAATGTAAATCCAAGGGATATATCCCTAAAATTTACAAACAGTCAACCTATTTTTGATGAAGAAGAAGAATGCTTGGTTCCAGCACACCAAGTAATATTCATGTCCGTCTTCCCAGGAAATTTTCAACCAATTGATCAGATTCAAGATTTAACAATTTACAGTCATGAAGGAAGGCTAGCCAGCACATTAGCAAGGGTCTTTGAAAGAACTCAAAAAGTAACGAAGGAATCTCACACAAGGATTAATTATAAAAGTAGAAATACTCTGCTTGTGTCTAGTAAAAGAAATGAAATTGAAGAAAGAGAGATGAGACTCTTGGTAGAATTTGAATCAGCATTCTACAACTTATCTGGACTTTTAGAAAAGCTCCCTGAAGGGATAAAGAGGAATCTCTGCTATTTGATAAAAGACAGAGAAGACCACAAGTGCCAGCTATGTGCCTCAGAGATATCTGAAGAAAGCAATAATGAAACGGAATCAACTCACATGATGAAGGAAGAAGACAATACATCTGACGGTCACATGATAAAAGAAGAGGACAGCACATCTGAAGCATCTCTCAACATTATTGCATAGTGACGTAAGCACTTAGGTCATAGAGCACCAACAATGTAGCTGGTGAAAGAGAACAAACAATGACGTAAGCAATGATATCATAAGAAGGGTAAGGATGGGAATTGTCCATCAAACCCAACTATTATAAATAGGCTGCTTAGGCAATTGTAAATGCATCAGACAATAGGAAGCAGGAGGCTAAGAGTACTCATATGCTAGGAGAGCAAGGAGGAAGCTGCCGAGGCGATTCTATAGTCTGAGGAAGAATCCCCTTAGGGAAAAATAGTTCTAAACTCCCCTCTGGAGTTAGTATCTACAATCTCCCCTCTGGAGATAAAAACCCCTTATGTAAAATATACTGAATAAAAGAAGTTTTTCTCCAGAAAGGTACATCTTCATTCTAGTCTTTCAATTATGAATTATTTAGAAAGTTTAGAATTAACAGAAGAATCTGATTATTATAGATTAACTGCTTTATTAGATAATGAAAAGCAGGCTGTTCTAAAAACAGAATTAAATCTCAAATCAAATGAAAATTTTAATAAA
This sequence comes from Arachis ipaensis, assembly GCF_059453495.1. NCBI lineage: Eukaryota > Viridiplantae > Streptophyta > Magnoliopsida > Fabales > Fabaceae > Arachis > Arachis ipaensis. The sequence goes on from NC_142438.1 coordinate 52,207,605, forward strand.
CAAAATCTTTTAAAAGAAGTTTTTAACAGAAAAAATATAATATACTATGGAAAAATTCAACTTGAAGCTCCTATAAAAATAAAATCTGCCAATGGAGAACTTGAAATAGCTTTGATAAATAATGAAGAATTGAGTAAACAGATTGAGAAAATTAAGGATCAACAAAAAAGATCTAAAATTGGATGGATTCATATTAGTACTATACAAGTCTTAATCAAATCTACATATATGAAAGGAATTAATTCACCAATAAGTTTAGCAATTTATGACAAAAGAATTACTGATGACCCAATAGATCAAATAATTGGAATTGTTCATGGAAATTTGGCAAACGTAAATGTTAAATTTAATGCCCATCTTGGATATGCTATACCTTTATCAACTGAAAATCTTGGAAGATCTGTAAGTTTGGCTTATAAATTTCATAGAAAGAATCTAATGGAACAAGATGATGAACCATTTTCAATTACATATGCAATAAATTATGCTTTAACAAATAGCCATCATAGTATAATATTTAAAAACAGAGAAAGAATTTATGTCGATGAATTATTTCAGAAAATTGTAAAAACAGAAATATCAAAATATAAAGCTATTGAAAACTCAGTTCTATTACTAAAGAACCATCAGGAAAATTGGTTTCATCAAATTTTCAAATAAGAGAATCTAAAATTAATAGTCCTTTAAGTTTATCTAAGTTAAAGATTAAAGAAGAAGATTCTGAAATAAAAGAATTAACAAAAAGGTCGAAAAATTAAATGAAACCCTAAATACTAAATTATGACAATAAATAAAGAAGAAATATATGTAACTTATCAAGATAAGAAACAAGAGCTCTTTGAAAGAGAAAATCGTTTGAATTATTTGCAGTTCTCTGAAATAAATCAAAGAGCATTTAAAGCTCTAAAAATAATCTATGACAAGTTAAAAAGAGAAGTTGAAGAGTTAGAAAAATTAATAGAATCTCTAGAAAAAAGTGATGAAACAATGATAGAATTTGCAGAAATTCTAAAATAAATAATGAAGCATACAAAGATTGAAAGACCAGAAAATAAAATAAAAAAAAAAGAGCGAAAAAATTAAAAAGTAAAATAAAGGAGTATAAAAGGAAATTAAATAATCTTCAGATCGAAATTGATGACCTTATAATAAAAAGGATAGAAATAAGAATAAATATAAACAAGTTGGAGTTAAACTTAAAAAATTTATAAATGCCTGGAAAACCATATTATGACTTAAAAGAATTAAAGCTGTTAAAAGAAAAAATGGAGAATGAGGTTGAAAAATTAAAAAAATATTTAGAAACAACAGAAAGTGTAGAAATAAAAGAAGTTTTTGAAGATTTGAAAAAATATATTAAAGAAAAAGACAAACAAATAAAAGATTTTATAAACAATAATCCATGCAAAAAAGAATATTATAAACTAAAACAAGATTGAAAAACTATAAAAATGAAATCAGAATTATAAATACTAGTAATAATAGACAATATCTTTAAATTTATACACATTATAAACATAAAAGAGTTAAAAATTGGTATCAGAACCAAGTTAACGATTAAGGGTAACACTTTCTCTTTAAGCAACATTTTTAGTGATACGCTTTTAAACCAAATAAAAACAAAAATCTGTAAATCTGTACCAAAATGCATCTGTACACTAGATGGACCCTTTTTTTTTTTTTTTTTTCTTTCAGCAGAGGATCTACTCCCATCCCCACCTCTCCCCCTTGAGCCTAAGTGATATTTCTGATAGGGACACCTTTTTAACGGCACAAAAATCAAGAAAGTATCAAAAGATCGAAATCAAATAAAATATAAATATAAAAAATAAAAAGAAAACAAAGAAAGGAAAATTAGGAAGAGGGACACACAAATATATAGAGAGAGAGGGACCCTGCGTCTCCCTCCCGCCACCATCCCTTAGACTCTCCACCGTACCACCTCTCCGTCATCATCTTCACCTTCACCTTCAACATCTTCCTCCTCCTTCCCGCCACCACCCAACACACATTCATTCATTCTTGCTTCCGCTATGGCCGAGGAGTTCTCGAGGTCCGTGGAGGACGGCCTCCGCCTGGCCAAGCGCATTTACTTCGGCAACGACCGTGCGGTGGCGCCGCCAAAGCCACCGGCATCCATGACGAAGTCGGAGACGGGGTTCCTTCCGACGGGACCAATGGTATACGCTGTGATCAACGACCCTGCAATTGTGGACAACCCGGATATCCCAAGCTACCAGCCTCACGTGCATGGCAGGTGCGACCCCCCGGCCCTTATCCCTATCCAGATGAACGCCATTGAGCTCGTTGCCGAATGTTACCTTGATACCGCTCTCGTTACGCTCTCCGGCACGTGGCGCCTCCATTGCGTCTCCAGCGTCCGCAGCTCAGACTGCCGCATCGCTGTTCCCATGGGTGCGCAGGTTAGTCATCGATCTTATTCTTGTGTTACCATTTCAATGCCATTATGAAAAATAATGGCGGAAATGTGAAACATTACACGATTGTGTTCCGTTAAATATTTAGCTATGAAATGTCGATGCTTAGTTGATCATGATATTAAATAAAAAAAAAAAAACTTATTTTCATGCATTTTCTTAATAAGAGAATGGATATTGTTCAGAAAATTTCATCATTGATTGAATCTTCCTGTGGTCCCCTACCGGTCACACTTTCTTGATCATGGGGAGTCCCACAAGGCCACAATTTTTGAGAATGCGGTTGCTAATGAGAAATTTCAGAGGAAAACTCATTAATTAATAAAAATTGGAACAATTTTCCTTTTATGAAACTTAACAAGGAAAAGTGAATTTTGACAATTGTTTTAGATTGTTGAAAAAAGCTAGTGATATGAGATAGTTAGTGTTTTGACTTATCTTTTAGGTTGTTGGAAAAAGTAGGGTGTATTTGCACATTTTTAAAGTTTATGGGTGCACATGAATTTAGGGGCTAAAGTGAAATTAATCTAATCATGCGCATCCTTACTTTAGAGTCAAATTCTTAATTTTAGCACCTGCAGTTGAATTCAAAGCATGTTAACAGTTGGCCACCAATATTTTGAATATTTTGTTAAACATGATTGTGGAATTAGCCGCTAATGAATGTCTTTACAACTTGTAATAGTACACACTCTAAAACTTGATGCATTTCAATAATGTTTAAAATGTGATGTAGATATTGTGTTCTGATACTATTTGGCTAACAGGGTTCAATTCTAGGTGCGGAGGTTAGCGTTAACAATAACAGGAAATACTATTTTACTCAACTAGTTGATCTCGAAGGTGACATTCGCAAGGAGAATTGGTTGGAAGCTCGGGATGGAGGATTTCTCAAGCCTCACATATTTACCTTTGATATACCGCAGGTAATAATATGGTATGTGTATCAATGCAGGTTATTATTTTTCTCTTATTCCATCTACTGTCCGTTATCTTTTTTTATGTTTGATGTTTTGCACATAATAGATCGATGGTGGTTCCATTATATCGGTTAAATTTAGATGGTCTCAGAATATACTATGCCGCAATGATCTGTTCTCCTTGCTAGTGCCATTTACCTTTCCTGATTTCGTCAACCCTGCTGGGAAAAGAATGTCCAAAAAAGAAGCAATGCAAGTAAAAGTGAATGCCGTTACTGGAAATGAGTTTCAACCTCATCAAATGAGTCATCCTCTAAAGGTACATGTCCTATTCTGTTTTTGTGTTACTACAGCTAACATGTTATGTACAACCTGCTAACTGTGTGTGTTTCTATTCTCTGAATGTACAGGAAAAGAGGCACAGTGATGAAGGGACCAAGGTTTTCACTTATGATAGCAATGTTCTCTCGTTCACAAAAAGTGATTTCCGGTTTTCATATATTGTAAGACTCATGGCCACTATTAATGTCATTGTTATGTGTAGCTTCAGCTATTGAAAAGTTATACTTATCAACATGTTGTACCTTTTCAGGTCCCTTCAAGTCAAATAAATGGTGGTGTTCTTTTGGAATCTCCATCTTCTGGAGATTTTGGTGAAAAAGAGGTGTTCTGCATGTATCTTTCCCCAGGAAATCTTCAGAGTTATAAGGTCGGGGTGGTATCTGTAAACTTTTTAGGCATGTATTGTATGTAGAATTTTGTAATTATTTTATTTTATTTTATTTTTTGTCCTCTCTCATGGTTGGTCCTGCTAAATGTCTAGGTATTCAGAAAGGACATTGTATTTGTTATTGACATAAGTGGAAGCATGCGGGGAAAGTTAATCGAGGACATGAAGAGTTCCCTATCAGCTGCTCTCTCTAAGCTTGATGCTGATGATTCATTTAGTATTATAGCATTTAATGGAGAGAGCTACCAATTTTCATCATCGTTGGAATTGGCGTCTAAGGATAACATTGAAAAGGCCACTGAGTGGATTAACATGAACTTTGTTGCAGGAGGTGATACAAATATTTCAAATCCCTTAAAAACGGTAACTAATATTCAGTCCTTTTTTTCTTGTGGTGTTGTTACTTAGCCTTATTTATTATCTTAAATAGATGTTCCAGTTCTACACTCCTAATCTTCTCGTTCAACATAAAGATTATTGATAAGTAGTTACCACCAGAAGTGTTGCATGTTGAACAAACAAATCAATGTATACTCAACTCCATGAATAGAGAACCCCTTTGTTAAATTCTGTTTCATGTAAATGTACACTAAGACTAGCTACGACATCACTGTGATCATGGTAGTTCTTTCTCTATTCACTTTCACGGGGTAGAGCTGTGTTGTATGTACTTTTTTTGCCATCTCTTTCAGGCAATCGAAATGTTATCTGGTGGTCGAAGTTCAGTTCCAATAGTTTTCCTAGTTACAGATGGAACAGTCGAAGATGAGAGACAAATTTGTGATATGGTAAAGAAAAGGATGGTTAAAAAAGAGGCAATATCTCCTCGAATTTACACTTTCGGAATAGGTAAGGCTTTTATTTTCTCATTTGCAAGGTTGTATCCGAAAACTGAGTGTTATGCATCCTTTTGAAATTGATATTTCAAGATATTGCTTTTAGTTCCACTACTTCTGAGTTATCATCAATTATAGGAATTCTTTGCTCCCTCTCTTTTTCATGTCAGATGCTAAACTACATTAAATCCTAGGTCCATTCTGCAATCAATATTTCTTGCGGATGCTTGCTGCGATTGGAAGGGGCCAACATGATGCCGCATTGGATGTAGGCAAGTTCTGAATCCTAACTTAAAAAGTAAATATCATTATCATTGTTTTATCTTTCTCTATGTTATAAGCAAAGTGAACTTGGTTTGTTCTATAGTAACAAGCAATTAGATTGTTTTAGGGTAGTTGCATTGTCTACCATGAATACTTGCATTTATTTGGAGCACCGGATTGTTGACTCTACCATGAAATAACTGCATTATCTTCTCATAAGAGGTGCTGCCCTGATTTTAACCATAATTACTTGATGTAGAAGAATAGTAACTAATATTGTTGTTGGCCACTAACTAGTTGGCATAGTATTATTGTTATGCTCTATAGAGATGCTCGTGTTTAAGATGTTTATTTGGTGACACTCTAATTGATCTGCATTTATTTATTTCAGATACTGTTCAGCTTCGAATGCAGGAGTTGCTTGACAAAGCTTCTTCTCTCATTCTTGCTAATATTACAGTGGAGACATTCGACAATTGGGACAAGGTTGAGGTATACATTTTACTGTGTTTGTCTTATTCCCATTCTCACTTTGAAATGTAACCAATATGCATTAGGTTCAAAAATTGTCTCTCATGATTGACACTTTTGCTTCGGTTTTTCTACCTTAGTCCTAGTTTTCCTATATGCATATCTATTATTGTTGAAATAATTTGCTACAGATCCTGAATTTATCGTTCTGATTAAATAAAATAAAACATGCCAGGCGACTTGTTCGGATTTATCAGAGACAAAAAAAAAAAAAAAAAAGAAGAAAATAATTCATTTTTTTCATGTAGCCTTCAATCTTAATGTTGAAGTTAGTTAATGGCTTAGGGACTCATATTGCAGTACTTTCAATTTTTTTCATGCTTTCTTCTATTTAACTCTTCTTTAGAGAAATATTATATAAAAAAGAAAAGAAAAGAAGAGCACATTGTCAATTTTGGCAATTTGGTGGCTGGTTTTTTGTGTATACTTAGTATATTTTTATGTCGGTTTTTTTCGATTTTCCCTAATTCATGGGCTTATTTGTGATGTTCACCTTATAGTTGTACCCTTCCCATCCTCCGGATCTTTCATCAACGGGTCCCTTGGTTTTATCTGGAAGTTACAAGGGACGTTTTCCAGAAACGGTTAAAGTTAAAGGTGTCTTGGCCGATTTCAATAATTTTGATTTAGATGTGAAGATACGGAAATTTAAGGACTTGCCTGTAGAAAAGGTAATGATCTCTTCCCTATATTTACATTTCAAGTTTCTTTGTCTTGTAGTATTATATCACAATGTTATGAGATATGTGAAACTTGGATCCAGACCTTTTCTCTTCATCCATCATTTTGTTCTTTTGTCCTTCTGTGATTCACAAATCTTCTCTTTTTGATTTCGTTTCCTTTGTTATAATTCATTGTTTCTAGTTATGTGCAAGAGATCAAATAGATTATCTGACTGCAAAAGCATGGCTATTGGAAAATAAAGAATTAGAACAAAAGGTATGTTATTATTTTCTATACTCAGTCCAATACAATGTACTTGACTTTAAAGTAGGATAATCGCGCAAATCTCTTAGATTTGATGATATTACACACAACACCCTTTGATTTAAAAACCATAACATAACCTCCCGTAATGTATAATAAATAATACTACACTCAATATATTCTTATATTTTGTAAAACATGATAGTAACCTCCCTTAGAATCATAACATTGATGGAGGCCAGTGTAAATATGATAAATCAAGGGGTGTAGTCTAATATCACATAACCTTAGAAAAGATCAATGTAATTTACCTTAAGTTTTTGCATTGTTATGTATCTTAGATTTTAAGCTGTTTCTCTTTTCCCTTCTCTAACAAAAAGTTATTATCCCAGGTTGTAGAATTGAGCTTAGATACTGGATTTATGTCTGAGTACACAGGTATGACAGTTCTTGGGCATGACCTAGCAAAGAGCAAGCACAAAGCAAAGGTTAGGAGACAAGTACATATTAGAAGTTTTGAGATCCTTTCTAGCTAATAAACTAACTACTATATTTTTTTAACTAATTTTCTATCGTCGTTTTATTTTTTTAACAAACACCCTAGATTAGTTTGCTGGTTTGTCTTAATAATTGAATGCACGTAATCTAATATTCAGCTATTATTGTTTACATATATTGTTTTCTAAAATTGATATTTAAGAAATTATTAATATTTACATATTTTACTAGGGTAGTCATAGAGTTGAGTCCATAGTAACAGAGACCAAGTGTGTGCTCTCTTCTTTTTCTCGTTAAAAGACTAAGGGTGTGTTTCTTTAATTTTTTTACTTGAGAAATCACCTTTCAAGTTTGTATAAATTTTAATAAAATAATCAAATTTTTAAACACTAAATAAAGTAGTTTCTGATTGAAACAAGTTGTTGGCCTTTCTAAACTATATAAAAGGAATCAAGTTGTAAAAATATTTTTGCAAAATGTAACAGTGTACACATCCTAATCAGATGTCTGTCTAAATTAATACCATTTTTAATTAGTCTTTGGAAATAATGTAAAACAGTTAAAAAGAAAGTACACCACTAGGAAAAGAAGAAACATCCAAGGGGAGCCTGTGATCTTGCTCCCAAACATGGGTATCGGCTTTGGCGACTTGACCAGAACTATGGAGAATGTTCAACCGGGATGCGAAGAACCAAGGTTGCCTGATCAAGCGGAGCTGCTTGTTCTAGCAGCATCACATTGTTGTGGTAGACTATGCAACCATTGTTGTTGCATGTGCTGCGTCCAGTGCTGTGGCAAGATAAACCACCAATTCGCAAATGCAATTACTCAGCTTTGTGTTGGCATAGGATGTTACAGTTGTTTTAGCTGTTGTGTAGATTTGTGCTGTGCTGATATGGATGGATAGCTGAAATTTCAAAATTTGTTGAATGTTGGTATAAAGAAAATGTATATGCAGAGAGTCATAGATTTCAATTTTCTTTTTTTTCCTTTGACAAAGAGTTGTTTTTGTAGGTTTTATGAGAGCATAGGCCTGAATTTTTGCAATAGAAATTGAATTTGGCAGGAGGATATCTCTGTCAAAGATATCTTTACTCCTACTTTTTGTAGTCCCTTTTTTTTCTGATTATTTAGTTTACACCTATTTGCTTTTTAGAGTAAGCTAATTAAAGGAAAACCTGCAATTTTTATATCGTTTTCCTTTTAGTGCCTAAGAAATCATATTTAGAGTGAAGTTCTAAATTCTTCCTAGCAACAAAATTGGGAAGACTAAATAGTTCTTCTAGATTTGAAAGTCATAAATCCATTTTTAATCCAACCATACTGGGTATACACTAAAATCAGTCACTAAAATTGGCTATTAAGGTAGAATATGTATTAGCCACATTAAAAATAAATTAAATTACACATATATTTATACACAAATATATAGTAGCTGATTTTAGTATGCAAATAGGATTTTCATCAAATATATTGATGTAACTTGTTATTTTCTTAATCTTACCTAACATATTCACTCTTAGAAAGGTAAAAATGCTAATCCTTTGTACATGTATACTTTTCAGAGGAGCAAACCATGTCACTGTTTTTACTTTTTACAAATACAAGAAAATCCTATTTCAACTAGTTGTATTTCTCCAACTAGTTGTAAAGAACTTGGAAAAATACAAGGCATTAGAGATTACATTTAGTGCTTGTTCGGGCGCGATTATCTTGGTAAAAGAAAAGATATTTTTTTAATAAATTTTTTTTTAGTGTGTTTGACAAATTTCTAGTAGTATAAGTAAAAACACTAGAAAAATTAAAACATCTTTTTTGAGAAGATGTAATTTACATTTTTTTTAAAGATCTTTTTTTCTTAAAAAAAATATTTTTCATATAATAAATTAACAAAAAATACTTTTATATTATTATACCAATACATAATTAATAGATAATTAATAGATAAAAAGATCTTTTTACATGAAATACCCAAACACAAAATTACTTTTATTTTTTTATAAAATCTTCTAAAAAAAATAACTCAAAAAATTTTTTTTTCTTAAAACCTCACTCTTGTTTTTAGGTTATGCTCTTATTTTAACTAAAGCTACAAATTTCCTGCAAATAACGTGGAGTAATTGACAGAAGTTACAAATTATCTTCCACAGTTGTCTACATATAACTGTAGACATACCATTACTGTTTTCCTGGATAGGAGATTGTCTTGACTAAAATTAACCGTGAATTTTGATCTTACCATATATTATCCACTTTTTGAAAAACGTAGTTTTAAGAGTAAAAGACAAATAGGTCCCTAACCTTTAAAATGAGAACATTTTCGTCCCTTAAGATTGGAAAATACATTTTGATCCCTCACGTTTTAAAACGCGTGACAATTAGATCCCTCCGTCGAGTTGGGCTTCAAAACGGTAACGGAACATGCTGACCTGAAAGAGTAGAGTGTTAGGTGTCCGTTTTAGTTGTTGATGTGGATGTTGAACAAATTTTTAATGGACAAATTAGTCCTTGATACCTAACATCTTGCCTCTGCCATGCAAGTTTCTGCTCAAAGACCCTACTACTCTCCTCATTTTGATTATTCTAAAACTTGTTCATAGCTTGCTCCTATTGATTCAAAACCTCCATTTCACTATACAAATTCTTAGTGTTACTAACATACCTATCTATCTTCCTCACCATACCTTCCATATGCTTAACCAAGAACCTTAATTCATTGACATCTATGACCTCACTCACAATGTCACCATACACATGCTCAAATCTCTGCAATGCAGGAATATAACACTTTTTCCCTAACCATATTTATGTAAGACTATATATATAAACACTAGCACTAAAATGAAGGCCTAAATTTGAGAGTTTTAAACTAATTCTAATCCTAACACATACAGTAATACCTGCAAGGCTTTTTCGAGAGAAGCAGCAACCTTATACGTGTATATATCACCTGTGCAATACCATAAAAAATTGCATTCCAAGAATTAAGTCACTATTTTTTGGGAGCATAAATGTTGGAGATCATTCGATATATCAAAAGCATCATCCAGATGCTTGAATCTGACCTTGAAATATACACACAAACACACTAAATTGGGACCACTAAATACACAAATTGTTAATTTGCCATCACCTTCTTGGTCTGATTGAAGTGGTATATCCGAACATGGTACATACATATAACGCAACCAACTGAGAAGAAGCCGACATCAAGCTAACCAATATCCTTTCCGGAGCTTGGTCGAACAAGAATCTTGAGGTAGCCATGTCACCAGCCTTTACATAGCCATCAATCATGATCGTGAAAGAAACAACACTCTTTTCCGGCATAGCATCAAGCACTACCCTAGCATTGCCCAAATCCCTCACCTTCACAAAATTCCATATCATCGCATTCCATGATGCCACATTCCTCTGAGGCATTTCATCAAACAGCCTCTTTGCCTCCACCATATCCCCAACCTTCACATAGCCAACCACCATCGCCGTCTATGAAATTACATTCTTCTCAGACATTCCATCAAACACCTTGTGAGCGTCACCAATCTTTCCACATTTCCCATACATACCAACTAAACAAGTTCCAACAAACATATCACCTTCAACCCCCACACCTCAATGTCGAGCCAAGGAGCAATTTTTCTTCGCAGGATCTGCACATGCTTGAACAAGCCTTAATCACAGAAGAGTAAGTGTATCTATTGGGAAGAGACCCATGTGCCTTCATGCGAATAAAAGCAGAAAGGGCGTCGAAAAAGTAACTTCCTTTGGTGTGGGCTTCGATGAGGGAGTTCCAGAGAAAAGGGGAAGGGCCAAGGACGCGGTCAAAGATGGAGGTGTAATATGAAGTAGTGGCAGCAAAGGAGGCGGAAAGGAAAATGAAGCGGGAGATGATGAGGTGATCTTTCTCTAGAACTCGTTGGATGATGGAGGCGTGGACTTGGTAGAGATGATGAATGGTCTTGCAGGCCTTAAGAAGGGTGATAATGGCGGCAGTTGAACGCGGTGGTGAAGAAGAGTGCTGAAATATTGAATTCATCGGAAGAACCGCGTCGTTTTGGCCTTAAGAGATGAATTTGTCAGCTAATAATTTGTCCCAATCCACTTCAGCAAGTTAAACGGATACGTCATTCTCTTCCCCTCCATGTCAACTGGCTCCGTTGCCCATTTTTGCCCAAAATGAATGGAGGGATATAATTGTCAGCCATTTTAAAACGTGAAAAATCGAAATATATTTTCCAATCTTGAGGGACGAAAATGTCCTCGTTTTAAAAGATCAGGGATTTATTTGTCTTTTACTCTAGTTTTAATTCTCGTTAACTTTCTTTGTTAAGTAATGAAATGACAAAAATAGATATACTTCAAATTTTATTGCACTAAATCCAAAAAAAGAAATTTTGTAAATATTAAAACAAAAGAAAAATCAAGAATGAAAAACTTATTTAAATAAGGATAAATATGTCTTTTTAGAAATCTTGAAGGACCGTTAAATACAAGGTAGAGAGAGATTTTAGTGAATGGATATTGTCATTTGACAATCCCACTTGTATTCTCTACATATCCATACAATGAAAATAAAAAACAAAAAAATCATGATATTATAAAAAAATAAGTGATAATAACCTTCAAGAGTTTACTGTTGTATTTATCCAGTCTATTCTTAGCAAAAATTGAAGCACCTGCTTATGAAACATGAAATCTTTATATTGCAAAAAGGAGCCATCTTCAAGTCAACTCTTAATTATAATCCTCATAATTACATTCTTGCAATTTCACCCCCTTCCCCTGTAAGAGTTTCTTCTACTACTTCCTTATGTATATCTGATTCTTCTTCCTCCTCATCTGATGAAACCACTGTTTTGTGGTGGAATGTTTCCTGAATTTTGGTCACTCCCTTTTCCACAGGTCCTATGGCTTGATTGATTGTCAATACAACATCCTTCACAACCTGCTTTTAGTTAAGTACCAATTATATAAAAGTAATACTAGAAAGATATAACACAAAATTATTTTATTTTAATTTAACATCTATAATTTTATGTTTATTACATCTAAATTTATCTATTTATTTTAGTAATAATTAATAAATACAAAATAAGAAAAACTTAGACTATTCTGAGCTAATTTTTATTGTCACCCAAAAAACTTTGTAATATAATTATAACATGCTCCAAACGAATACATTAATAGATTAAGGGTGCCTTTGTTCCAACTTATTATACCAAGAAAAAACTTTTTTTTTTTCAAATTAAAAAAATAAAAAATTAAATAGTTCTCATATATTTGGATAAACCTTTTTAAATAATCAAAATGTAAAAAAAAATGTTTCAAACTTATTTTTATAAAAGGAAGATAGTGTGTTCTATATTCCAAATTTGGTGAATAAAAAGCATAAAATTCTTTAAGATTCATGAACATGAATAAAATTTAACAATAATGGAATTTTCCGTTGCTTTTACATAATAACATGAAAGTTTTCTTTGCCAACCCCCCAATAGAAAATATCAAAAATGAAGAAACGAAAAAGGTGGGGGCTCAATTTTAAATATTTTTTTTACCTTTAGTTTTTAATGTTTTCACAAACAAAGCAGACCATAGTTTTTTTCCTTTATCATAGAAATATTTTTCAGCTTTTTTTTCCTCCTCCCAGTTGTTTTCAGTTGTAAAATCTTTTTTCAAAAGCTGAAACACACACACCCAAGAGTGATATCAATCACAATTTATGTTGATGTTATGCAATGAACTTACTCTTTGACCACCTTCAACAACAATATCCTGCACACTCTCTTTGAGGCTTGTTCTTGGAGCCTCAACTTGAGTGGTTGTCTCTTTGACCAAAGCTTCTTTCTCCTTGCCCCCTTCCTCTATCTTCAAAGTTGCTTCTACTGTTTCCTTTCTGAATTCCCCACGTTCAAAAACAGGAACATAATGATATGGTTTTGCTGAAAATACACAAACATGAGCAATCGCTGCAATTGCCATCTGCATTATTGGCACCATGGACATGAGTTAACTGTTCTTGGGTCATAAGTTCAAATATCATAGGTTGTGCTCAGTTTTGGTTCAGGAAAAAATGATTATCACTTCCCTCTTTGTCTTTGAGGCTAAATAAAAAATAAACAATTGATTTCTTTTATGAGATCGTGTCTTGTGGTTGAAGAAAACCAACAACAATACCCATTTGATAACCATCTCACAACAGAAACACACAAATTTGTTTGGAGAAAAGGCAGATGACAGATGCAGAAACAAATAAAATGTCTCTCTTGAGATGTAATTTCTTCTTTTTTTTTTTCCTTTGAAAAAATTCCCAAATTAGTCTTCAAGAAATTCTAAATCGAATACTTTAACTCCCAATAAATATTTAGTCTCTACATTTACTAGGGACTTATTTGTCAGACAGGCATATTAAAAGTTCCATTGAAAACATCGGAAGGACCAATTTGTCCAACAAGAGTAATTATCGAAGACTTCTAGAAAATAAAAATTTGTTAAGGACCGAAGTGTCCGATCTAAAATTTCTTAGAAACCAATTTGAGTGTTTATTCTTTTCTTTCCATTAAAAAACTAGAGACGGAAATGAAGATAAATTGTGTTATTTCTATCTCATCTCTATATTTTCTATACTGAAACACTTGCAAGAAACAACCTAAAAGTGCTTTAACTCTATGGTGGATCAACTCAAGTCTATAAATAACATGGTTTGGTTCAGTAGAGGTAGGTAAGTCCAAAAAAATTGTCTTAGAAAAATAAAATCAAAATATTAATAGCAGAAAGAGGGATCCATACCTCTATGCAAATTAAAAAATCCTGCAATCCAGTTTGTAATTTTCCCTCTTTGGGTAGAACTCCAAATGTGCACAGTAGTGCGATACCTACGCCTTGCCACCAAGTAGCGAACACTATAGCCTTAAAGCTTATGAATTTTGCTAGTGGCTTGATTGGTTCAAGCCTCTCATGAGTAACATTATAGAACTGCACAAGGCAGAATAATGCCCACATCTGGCTGAAGTTCAATATTACTGCTATATATGGATAGCTGCATAAAATGTGATATCATATTACCATTTTAATATGTATAGATTATAAATTAAAATAGTTTTACAAAACATTCAATAATGTATTATTGCATAGTAAAATAAACCTCCTTTGATGCTAACTACATGAATGATCATCCCAAATGAATAATTTGATTAGATGTAAGTGCCTGAGAATTAGACTTTAAGATGAATTTTCTTAATACCGCTCACCTAGTATAATTAATTAAAATAAAGATGCATGGTTATGAGCGAAACATACCCAAGCTACATGACTGCACGTGGCTCCTATTCTAGAACACAGAAACAATAGGGACAGACAAAATTTGTCTCTCTTATCGTGTTTGGTTATAGTGGGTATAACTTAAAATAGTAATATTTTATTTAATGGAGAAAAATCAGAATATGAAATAATGAAGGAGGCCATGCTAGCAATGCAATTTCATTAATCAGTCCAGTGCTTCCCTTTTAATCCTTGTCCTTCAAAGGGCAGACACGAAAATTTGCATCCCTTCTAGCACGGGAACTAGGTTTTGTATTCATGTTCATTGTCCTATCAACCAAATGTCTTTTATCACGGTAGGGACATAGACTATGTAAGACACTATGTTAAAGCAAATACTTGATTACACTTTTGTATGAGAAGCATACCCATAGTACCACTTGAATTCTCCATCACCATAGACACCACACAGCTCCAATACCAATGCTAAGAATGCACAAACTGTCTTCAGGATCATCTGCACTATATATAAGTGAATTAGAGTCCCTTTGGAACCACAACAAACCCATATTAACTTGAGACTTCAGTCGTAAGTCATTATAATAGGATAAAGTGGGAGCCGCATTCCATTTTATGGTGATGAGGTCATGAATCCCAAATGAATAATACCCAAAAAAATAGTCATTATATCACCACTCTTTAACATTAATGATATAACTTCAGCCACTTACATATTGTACAAGCCCGAATTTTTCTATGGTGAGAAGATCTTTTCCAAGTGTGCTTGGACGCCTAAAGAAGTTACAACATGATCTTTGCTGTATGTGGTGAGTGGCATCTGAATCATCCAACAAGGATTTTCTAAGTTGTTCTTCAGATTCATGTTCAAGTACTTGTACAACTCTTCCTTCTCCACCTAATAGTTTTTATTTGAAAATTAAGTGAGAAAAATTTTTATTCAGACTTTTAATTCATCTATTAACTTTTTTTCCCCAAAGCTTTCAGATAATTCATTAAGCATCAATCTAATTTTGTAAGGTCAAATATAATAATTTAAGCAATTCAACTCAAGATTTTGTAAAATAAATTGCTCTATGGGTTTCTTACAAAAATGTTTTTTGTGTAAGACCCTGATTAAAATTTTTTAAAAAATGGATCAATCTACAAGAAAAGAAATGTGCCAAAAAATTGCTGTTGGAATTTAACAATTAGGTTTCTTCAGCCACAGACTAACAAGTAATTATTATGTTTTTACACCATGAAGATTTCTTAAATAATCTTAAGAAAGCTTCATGTTTAACTGGAATGCAGATTAGATATGCAAAACTATCAAAACATAGAAACATACCAAGACAAGCAATCAGATATCTGCCAAAAGAATACAGTGCAAAGGCTTCATAGTAGTTTCTTAAAATGTCGCATGCGAGTGATAAACGTGGATTCCACAAAGATATAATCTGAAAAATCAGAGAGAAGGAAAAGAAGCTGAGCTATTATTCATATCACTACTGTGATGTACAGATTTGATTACCAATCAACATGACTCTCCTGATGAGAAGTTGAGGACATACATCAATGTCAATTACCATGCAATTTCATAGCTTCCAAATTCAGAGATGTTAAACATGAACCTTCAATGCTTCTGACATATTTTTCTTTCTTGAATCACTGCTCCTACCCCTATTGAGTTAAAAAAATGTTCATAATTTATGAAGAACAATCATAAGGTTTTTTCTGATATTAATTATGATATGCTATAAGTATATTGTTAGACTTGGGTATTATGGGGTGTCCAAAGTCCTGCATCAGGTAGTATGGGATGTTTGATGTTGTATATAAAAAGTGGTTCTTCCCTTTTAATAGCTAGTTTTTAAGGTGTAGTTTCCCACTTCCCTTAGCTACCTACCTATAGGCTGGATTAAGGTGAATATCGGCTATCAGTCTACCACTGGGGTAAAAACAATCAAGAACAAGAAAGCATGGATTTGTCCATTTTTCAATGAAGGTAGAATATATCACATTAAAACTCAAAATACATGACACCTTGGACCAGCCTACCATAAAATGTGTGTGCACGCATGTATGACTGGATACCAAATAACACAAAAAAGAAACAGGAAATGTGTTTTAAGAGTAATAGAACCTTACAGACTCTGTAGCATAAATTGGAACCATAGAAATAACAGCAACAATCCACTTCTGTTCCTGAATACCGAAAAACCAATTCGAGGTCAGCCATAATTGTTACTAAAGCACAAAAGGTGCAACAACAAATAACTCAAATCATTGTGCTGTATCCTTCTACTTTCTTAGTTATTCATGCATGCTTGATCATCAAGGGATTACATATTCAAATGAACTTCAAATTTGGTCCATAAAGAGATGTTTAGAGAATCTAATACATCTTTAGGGGTTAAATTGTCAGCATATTGATCATTTTAGAAACGAAATTGATGGCTCTCCCTTCCTATATTGAAAAGTTTAAATACAATAGAAGACAGAGACTTCATTAAAAGAAACATATCTGCTATGAAATGAGAAAATTACTCACTCCGGGATTCGTATATGATCGGAGGTGTTGCCAAATGAGAAGAATGGAAAGCACTAGAGCTACAAGCACACAACACCCTGCAATTATGAGAGCAGGCAGGCGAACATTCTTATATATTCCTTCATAGTTTGAGATACTGTAGGGTGCCATTCTTCAAGCATCTTCCCGTACAATGCAAATTCTTCTTCTTGCTTTGATTTTCTGGTCACTAAAGCATGCAACAACAGATGGAGTGTAAGGTAGATAAAATATGGACTCCAATTTTGTGTTCAAGCCCCATGCAATAAAGTAGTATTTAGAAACTGTCTCTGGAACATAAATGCAGATTCAATGAGACAGATAAAATAGTAAAATTCTTTTTCAGTATCCTAATGCTATGTTTGGAACATAATTACATGAATTCACCAATTAGATAGCGTATCGCATACCAATTCATCTGCATATATACCAGAACGTCATATGTATATTTTCCGCATAAAATACTTACATATGGCGTACCCGTTATGTTCCAGGTAACTGGCTTGGAATGAGGAACAGAACACTAGGTTTGTGTACTCACCGTACTATTTCTTTCTTTAAGTTGATGACTCCCTACACGTCACTAGAATGTTATGCTCCATTAAAGTATAGCGGTTATTTAAATGCTAATTATTTGAACTTTTCGTGCATCAAAATAGCTTCCTTGTTCTCGGGTATGGGAATTGAGTCAGTGAATTTCAATTTTATAGCTTCTTGTTGCTGGGACGAGAAAATCTAACAAATCTGAAATTCGTGCTATAATTTCAAACTAATAGCTGGAATGAAATTCTTTCCATAACGGAAAACACGACAAAATTAAAGAATTAATTGCAACTTAGGGAAGGAATGCTAGATCCATGAACCAAAATTAAAATAAATAAATAGATAAAAGGAAATGCAAGAATAACTGACCTAATGTAATCGACAAGAGAAACGCTGTAATCCACAGTTCAAAACTAGACACTAGAAAATGTTCAAGAAATGGTTGCAAGTGCAGCAACAACGGCGAACATGCTTATGCATGCAATCCAACAGTATCTTTTCAAGTTCGTAACTGATTGACACGTTTTGCTACGATACTGTACTACGCAATTCCACAAAATAACACGTGTAGCTTGCGCTTCATGTTGGACAATTTATAGAGGGCAACACGTATAGCTTGTGAGTTCGGTGAGTCTTGGCATGAGACACTGCCACAAAAAAGATCTCCATGAACCATGATCCTTGAAAATGGCCATCTGTCACTTGTTTCGTTATAAAATAAGTTGACAGAAAATTTTGGTACCAATAGTTTTTACTTTTTAGTAATTTTAATAGATAATTTAGCTAGTATAAATATTAAATTATTTAAAAAAATAGATTTTATTAATTTATGTATGTAAATTTTAAATAATTTTAGCAATAATTTCTCGGTAAAATAGTTATTAATGTAATAATTAATATAATTAGACAGTTTTAAACACTTCAAGCATTCAAAATCTAATGTATTTTTGAGTAAACTATCATTTCTATTCACGAAAGTTGAAAATGCTGACATATTTATCCATAAAAAAAAAAATTATCATTTGTACTCATGAAATATGGATTTCGCATAACAAAATTATCCAAACATTAAAAAATTACCTAAAATCCCTAAACTACCCTTATCTTCACCACCACACCACCTCCTTCACCCAATCGCCTTTCTAACCCTAACCCTCTTCATCCAGCCACCACCCGAGCCCCTCTTTCCCTTTCTTATCTCAAATCCCACCACCACCCCTCTTTCCCTTTCTAACACACTCTCACCATTACTTCCCACTTAGTCCCCACCGCTGCTCCAATGGCTCCTTGCCACACCCTCCTCTCTTTCATTCTCACACTCACAGCAACACTTGCTGCCGCTTCCCCGGAGAAAAAGAACACCTTCATGGTGCAAGTCCACCATGAAGCCAAGCTCTTCATCTTCCCAACCCACAAGCATTGGTACGAATCCTCTCTCGCTTCAATTATCAACCATGCCACTGCAGCTGAAACCACCACCACCGCCGCCTCTGCCGCCGTCCTTCACACTTACGACACTGTCTTTCACGGCTTCTCAGCAAAGCTCTCACCTTTAGAGGTCCAGAAGCTGGAATCCCTATCCCACGTCATCGCAGTGATCCCGGAGCAGGTCTGCCAACTCCACACTACCCGCTCGCTACAGTTCTTAGGCCTCAAAATTGCCGACAGGGCCGGCCTCCTCAAGGAGATGGATTTTGGTTCAGATCTCGTCAATTTCTCATATTCAAGATCAGAACCTGTAATGAAGAACAAAGCAACAGGAAATCAGGGGAGAGGTAGATATAACAACGGTAGGGATCAGGCAACGACGGTCGTGGTTCTACGACGCAGAAAGAGGGGAAAAAGGGTTGGCTATAGCGGCGATAAGGTAGCACGAAAAGGAGGGTCTCTGACGTAGTAGGCTCTGGTTTGAGGCCGATGGTGATGGTGGCGAGGAGAAGCTGGCGCGGTGCTCCTGGGCTCGGCGTAGGTCTGCGACGTTGCTGGCGGAGAAGGAGGGCGACGTTGCTGGCGGAGAAGGAGGGTGATACGGTGGTATGTGGTTGATGTTGGAATTGGGTGGCTGAGAACATTGAGAGAGAGAAAGAGAGAGAAAGGAGGGAGGAGATGATAGTAGTGGAGAGAATGGTAGTTTGGGGATTTTATGTAATTATTTAGGGTTTGGATAATTTTTCTTGCGAAAGTCAATTTTTATGGGTACAAATGGTAATTTTTATCTTCTATGGGTAGATATGTCAGCGTTTTCAACTTTTATGGGTAGAAATGGTAGTTTATTCTTGAATCAAACATAACTTAATCAACTTAAATACACTAAGATTAGAACTTAAACTGAACTAACTTTAAAAATGATTCAAAATTAAAATTCTAATTCTATTGAAGCCTAAACTAAATAAACTAAAATTAAATAATTATCAAATAATTTCAGTAACAATTTCTCAACAAAACAGTCGTCAACGCAGTAATTACCACAATTAGACAATTTTAAACACTTCATCTATTCAAAACTTAATGTATTGAATCAAACATAACTTAATCAACCTAAATCTACTAAGATTAGAAAACTAAACTGAACTAACTTTAAAACCGATTCAAAATTAAAATTAAAATTCTACTCAAATCTAAATTAAATTAAACTAAAATTAAATAAATTAGAAAAGAGTCGTTCATTGAACCTATAATGAAGAACAACAGAAATAAGAGAAGACGTGGATGTTGCAGTGGTCGTCGTCAAAGTTGCTATGGCGGCAGATGGTGGTGACCGTAGACGGTAGTGACGGCAAAGGAGAGAAAAAGGCGGGGGAAGAAGGAGAAGAAAGAGGGGGTAGTTATGACGGAAAGGGGGTGACGACGGCGGTGCTCTCGACAATGACGGGAAGGGGGCAGGGAACAGAGGTGGTAGCGGTGATGAGAGAGAGGTGGAGATGAAGAGAGAGTATGTGAAATTCGAAATGGGGAGATGATGTTTGCATTTTCATTTAGAGCATTTATCGTCAGATTTACTGTCGGATTAATCCGACGGTAACGTTTTTCGTGTGCCAAAAACGTAGTATTTTACTGAACATTATTACCGTCGGATCTTCCTGCCAATAAAACCGACGATAGTGAGCGCACCGAAAATTTCTTTTTTTTCCTTCAAATATTACCGTTGACGTTACCGTCTGAAATGTTATTCCGGCGGTAATATTTTAGGGTTACGAATTTGCTACCTAATCCGACGAAAATATTGCTGCTAACGTTCGTCGCTAAATCTGACGGTAAATCCGACGGTACTCAACATTTTTCTTGTAGTGTATTAGCATATTATTAGTATATATAATGAGTAATAATAATTTTTTTCTTATATTTATAATTAAAATTATTCATAATTCATATATAGTTCTTATTCTATTATTTTCTTTTTCATACCTAATGTCTACTATCTACGATCCCATCAATACTATCACCTATAGTAGATTATGCAATGAAAAAGTATGAAAAATAAAGGCAAGAATTATAAGGTTATGGAAAGTTTCTTCCAAATTTGACAATACCAAGACGACTTATATAAAAATGGTTCTAATGGTTGATAAGATTAGTTGATTTTTTTTCTAAATTTTTTCAAGTGATGCTAAGTTTAGTTTATAAATATTTTTAATTCATAATTTTAATTGATACGTACACCTTCCACAAGGCAAAGACAGTGCAATTTAATAGCTTTATAGATGCTAATAGTTTTTATATTTAATTTATTTTGAAATACGATAGAATTCATTGATCCATCAAGAATTATTTGATAAAGATGTTTGAAAATAAGCTCGAAGAAGGAAAGGTTTATGTCTTCTCAAATTTTGCGATTGAGGAATCAACTGGAATATATCTTTTGAACGAATACATATATAAAATATCTTTTAAGAAGGAGTCACGTAAATATGGTCAATAAAAAATGAATCATTTCAATTTTTTTGTTCATACTGATATATTAGAAAAATACGTATTAAATACTGTTAGTGTTAATACATAATATATTTAATAAATTGAATCAGAAAAATATGTAACTATTTTCTTTTTCTTTCAAGATTCAATAAATACTGTAATTTAGACTTGCAATACTAGTATATTAATATTTAATAATAAAGTGTGGAGAAAAAAAATAATATCATATTAAAGAAATTTTTTTAATTATAATTATAATTTATGAATGAAATTTTAATTTTAAAATTTTATACGGGATAATTATAAAAATGGGATAAGCAAATTTTTTTTATGTCAGGGCTTAATTTTTATAATTGTAATATATTTTAATTGTTTATAGTAAAATATCATACGGTTGTAATAATGTCATAAAAATATATAATTAGGATTAAGTTTCACAAAAGAATTTAAATGACGCCAGCAACATATTAATTGATTTATAGAATACACAGTAATATTAATAATTAATTTAAATAAAAAAATCTAACAAACACGTATAATTTTAGTAAAGGACACATTAATATCTCATAATAAACTACTACAATTTGATTTATATAAAAAAAATAATGATTGATTTATGATTTTTAAATAATAATTATAAAAGCGGAACATTCTAATTATAAATATTAATAATTTTTAATAAAAAATTATAAATAATCTTAATTAATGATTTATATAAATTTATACAATTATAATTAATGATTGATTTTTTATTTCATATATCATAATCTTATCCCATAAAAATTATAATTGTAATATTGAAAGTGTAATAATTTTTTAATTACAATCGTATGATATTGCTGCAATTTATGACTTTTTATATATACAGAAGTACTAAATTGGTTTCTTACGTTTGGGCGCAATCTTATTTTAGTCCTTAAAGTTTAAAGTGTTCTATCTGAATCCAAAAAAGTTTTATTTAGTTTCAATGTAATCCCACCGTGAGGTCAAAGTTAAATAATTAACGAAATATCTTACATAACAGCAGTACAAGAACAAGATCCATAATCTGAAGAACAAGTACAAGTTCTAGAGGCACAAAATTAACTGTGAATACATCAATACATTTATTTATCATTCTCTTTAGTTCTATAGAAAATATATAATTTAAATTATAAAAAGAATATATAATAAATAAATGTATTGATACATTACGGTTGATTTTGTGCCTCTGGAACTTGTATGCTTGTTCTCCACATTATCGATCTTGTTCTTGTACTGCTGTCATGTAGAACATTCTGTTAATTATTTAACTTTGACATCACGGTGGGACTATATTAAAATTAAATTGAAGTTAAATAAAACTTTTTTGAATATCTTAAGGATCAAAATAAAATTACGCCCAAACTAAAGGACTAATTTAATACTTTATCCATGTATATATATATATATATATATATATATATAAAGTGTAATATTATTATTGTTTTTGTTATGCAAGCAAAAATAGGCGTTTCAAATATAACACATAATTTTATATTGATGATCAATGTTGATTTAGAAGAAATTAAAAAATTTAGACAAAATGTATAATTTTTTTGGTTTATTAAAAGTTATAATTACAATGTATATATTGCTCTGTATGATTGTATCTTTAAAATTGTAATGCTAATTTTATTTTGTTCGAATAAAGGATAATGGTTATTGAAATCGAGACAACAACACAGATTACACCAATCGAAAAAAGAACTTTCTATTTACTGGAAGATAATTCTTGAATACGACTTAGTACAAAAATAATTTTTCATATTAAAGATCTTATAGAGGTTTTTATATATTTTGATTACATTCTAAAATTTTTGTATTCCAGATTTTTGCAAATAGCTTAATTATCTAGTGACACTATTTTAATTTATTAAACTACCAAATTTCAAAAGACAGTTTGTGTGACCATTGAAGTAGTGAAGAATTTTTCTTCTTGGTGGTAGAAGAGTTCCAAGGTTTATCCTTTAACTATGAAAGACGAAAGAGATGGTTACAAATGTCCCAAATGCAAAGAATTTTACTCAAAGGTGCATATTAGTATTTATTAAATGAGATTTGTGATGATAAATTTATTCACTATTTATAGGTATTCACTAAATTTAAAGATTACTGATGAGGATTTTTATACATTATTCATCGTGTATGAAATAATTGGTAGAAAACATTTAAATATTTTTGCGGCAGAGCTTAGGATAAAATATATAATGAGAGTAGTAAAAAATATCATTTTTACATAGTAATTATGTATATTATAACTTAAGTATGAATAATATTTAAATTAGTCCGTAAAAGATGTCTTATTCTTTAAATTCGTCCTTGAAATATTTTATTAATTAAAATAGTTCTTCAAAAATTATATATTAATTATTTTTATTCTTTAATCATTCAATTAATAGTTTTTGTAAATGATTAATGATATAGAATATTAATTCATATTATATGACACATAGTATATCTAATTAAATGCTAAACAAATATATTTATAAAAATTTATCAATTTAGTGTCATTAAATTATATTAGGATTAAAATTTATATAATTGAAAAGAGTTAAGTAAATTCAAGAATAGAACATTATTCCTTTTCAAAGTTTCTGTCAAATTAGAGAGCATCAATTTTTTTCAACCAATTTTTATTATAATGGTGAAGTTGTGTCATGATAAGACCATAATTAATTCCTTTAAATAAAATATAGAATTGAACATGTATTTTATAATTAGAGTAAACATATTAGATATGTAATTTTTTCGTAAACTCATTGTGTTTTTTAAATTTTTTTAGACTATCTTCTTCCTTAAAAATTTTGATAAGAAAACACTTGCAGCTAATAATTTAGATATGAATAAAGCAAATACTTTTTTAAAATAAATATTAGTTTATTTAATTTTTAGAAAATTATTTATTCAATTCGTATTTGTTAAAAAACATAGATAGCAAAATTAGCATTCTTAAATCATTCAAATGTTAACAAAATATTGAATTAATTAGCTGGATAGAATATATATCTCTTATTAATATTGATATATTTATCTTTCATATTTAATGATATAAAAAATTCTCAACTTTACCTAACTTCAATTGCACTTTTTTATATCAATTTTTATGTATTTTTTTTTTCGCCCAATTATGGTGACCGAGTAACTACAATTAAACTCCTCTCTCATTAGACACACCTAGATCCTTATATGAGTTCACCATATTCTCACCATCTCTAGGTGCTTCTCTTTTTAATTATCTAATTTTACTCTCAATTGCACTTGCCACCGTAACAATCCTATTTCAATCTTATCTATGTCACCTCTTTTAGCGTCACAAATATAGAGTCTAGACAATTATCTAAGTAATTTGAGGTACACAAAATTCAACAAGGCCACGGCAATCAACTAGAATCTCCAAGACTCATTCTTAGTGATAGCGATCCTCCTTAGTGCATTGTTCTTTATATTTATTGATATATAGTAATTCAAAATTATTAATAGACCGAGTTTAAATTAGGACTACACGTAGATCGCATAATATTCGTTATTTGATATGTATTTTGTAAATATTATCTGATCCGCATTTTGATAGGATTAGATAGTGTGGATATTGCATTGATATCTACGGATTCGATACCCAGACCCGCAAATCGACATTTTTAATAAATAAATAAATATATAGTTGAATAATATAAATATCATAATTAAAAAGTGCAAACCCTAACCTAAACACTCAAAAATCCTAATATGACGCTTCTCTCCTTTCTCACCTAATCCTAGACTCGGCTTTCTTCTTCTCTCAGGCTCAAAACTCCCTTTCTTAAAACTCACTTCTGACTTCATCCATTACCGGCTTCTCATTTAAGAGTGTTTTGGGGAGTGTACTGAGTGGATTAAAAAAGACATATGAGAGTATAGTGGAGATAAATTTGAAGATACATATTTTGATTATAAAACTATATTTTAATTATAAAACTGAATTGGACATGATTGTTCATCTTGAACTCTTTTTTTGAAAATGTAACTTCAGTGAGATGGTGGAAGATGAGGATCACCTTCTTTGTTCCTCCTGAATATATGAGAATGTACCTCTGAGGTAGACGCAAGGGTTGTGGTTTCGCCCCCACTTGCTCCGGATTAAGATGATTTGAGTTTCCTGAATAGATGCAAGGGTGTGGTTCGCCCCACTTGCTCTAGGTTGGTAATTATAATTTATCTGCATCTTCTTGGGTAGACGCAGCGGCTCACCTCCACTTGCTCCATGTTGAGAGTTGAGATTTTCTTAACCCTGCGTTACAAGTGTGGCCGGACAATTATACTCTTGGGGATGCGCACACGCAGAGACTGTCCAGGGTTCGTTACTGGACATGTCGGGTTTGGTTGGATAACCGACAGATGAGACTCATCGGCTATGAAGCAGAGTATTGTATGATTTGTTTGAGTATGCATATTGTGTTTGAATTTGCCTAATTGTTTATCTATATTTATATGCTACGTGACTTAAATATTGTATTTGTTTTCTTAATTGTGTATTACTTGTATGCCTTATATGTGTTTGTTTTGAGAGATCCCTCATGCTGGTGGAGGTAACGCTGAGGGTTGTTTTAAACTGGCGATTGGGAGGTTTGTAGAGAACTGAAACTGAAGAGATAGATTAGAATCCCTAGGTAGAATTACCATATTTCTGGTTAGTAAGAACTCTAGGCTTTGATTTGGATTGTAGAAGTTTAGGATTATCATTTGCTTCCCAAAACTTTATATTTTATCTATTTAGCACTGTTACCATATTGAGAATCCCTGATTCTTATTTCATACATATTTATTATTTTTCAGATATAGAACGTGAGATACCTTGTTGAGTGTGCTGGAGACTCCCTCAAAAGTGAAGATCTATTACTTTTGGGACTTAGCGTATGTGTGTGTGTTTACTTTTGGGGCTTAGCATGTGTGTGTAACTGTGTATGTGTGTTTTTTTTATGGTTGTATTAAAATTGGTATTGTCCCTTTTAGAGATTGATTTTAGAGGTCGATTCGTAGAATTAAAATTGATATTTTGTCTTTTAGTTTGTTTTTTTGAGTTGTATATATATTGTCCCTTCTACTTTCTATTATCTACACTTTCTTTTCTCAACGTTTTGAGTGCGATGAGATTTAAATTTTGTTTTGCTTATTCTTTTGTTTAAAGTTTTTAGTTAAATTATCTTTTATATATATTTACTGTATATTTTTGTTTTTAGATGTCATAATATCTTACCACTTTTGATTTATGGCCTAAACTTAAATTTTATATAATAGAGTGTTACACAACGCAGATCCAGAATGCCGCACAACAACCACAAATCCAGAACGCCAGCGCGGGGACATACTGAGGAGTGAGGATTCGGAAAGGCACAACGCTAGGGCGTGTAATGGATTCAGAACGGCATGGCGTCGTCAGAACCGGAATGGCGCGGTGATGATTTGTTGATTTGTTCTGATTAGAGCAGCAAATATGGTATGCCTAGCGCGTTGCTTTTCTCTCTCCTTAGGAAATCGTGTCTGCACTCTGCAGGTTGCTACGGAATGTGGTGTGGTAATTATGATCAAGGGAGATGCTACTATGCTGAAAGAAAGATTCTTCAGCAGGTGTTGCTCTTGTTTGTCTTAATGTGGTGGGAACACGTATCCCGTTGAAACATTTACTGCTTCTGCATGTGTTGCAGTTGAAGGCAGTAGAAGGTCCTACAATTCAGTAGGGGTGCAAAAATCGAGGTATCTAATCAAACATATTAGAAATAACAGTAAGCTAATTAATTGTAGATTAAATATAATGTAATGTAATTGGTTTTTGGTTTTTAACGCTCGGGTCTCAGTTTGGTTAAAAAATTTGAATGGGCTTGGAAAAATATTATACCCAAAAAAAAAAAGAGGACCCAACCCGTCACTTCACCCACACCCTCCGTCAGTGATTTGGCCTATGCAATATAATATAAATTTTTAAAATACATAAACAATTTAGTTTAATTACATATATTGTTATAACATATATCAAATAAATCTCAAATGATTAATCTAATGTATGAAAATTCCAATTGATATAATATGATTACAAAAATTATTTATAATTTTATTCTCCCCCTTAATATATTATAAGATATTAAATAATTATTTTAATATTATTGTTTATAGATGTCCACAAATACTAAATTGCATTTTTCTTAATCATGTATAATATTGGAAACGACTTTGTCGATGATTCATTATTTTAAAACTCATTCGACTATTTGAATTTCAGGATACTGTTTATATCTAACATTTTTTTAACCCTTCTTAATTAAAACACACAATCAACTAACTAACTGTAAGATTACTTTATCTTTTGTTAAAAATAAAGTTAAAATGCAAAAAACAACCCCTTGCACCGATTAAGACATTTTAAAACATAAAAAATATGACATACAGAAATCAGACTATTTCTAACACTGGACTCAAATATAAAAGTTAATTAGGCATGCATTACGTTTAACCATATGCCCAATCCTTTTTTTTTTTCCTTCACACCATTGGATCTTTTTCCTCCAGACCAACACATCTACATGTTCAATATCCAAGGCTCATCTAGGTAATTATTTAACGGCCCGCCCATTTAATAAAAAAAATTAATTACCCCAATTATATTATTGTTAATTATATTCATTATCATCAATAAATCTTCCGCTAAGCACGGATAACTGTCACAGACCCTGTCAACGGCAGGGCCCACCGTGACTTTTCTTAAGATCACCATCCACTATATTGAGAACGACATTACTTTTCTCTGTACACGCGTTCTAACTATGGCCAAGACACGTAACATCCGCGGGTGCTGAAGGATCTTTGGTTCAGCACAGTAGAATTTTCCTTATGATCAAACATAAAAGATAAGGGATAGTATTTTTTGTTTTTGGACGTGAAGATAAGTGATAGTTTTTTTTTTCTTTTATTTTTTGGGTGTCATGGTGATAGGGTTGCTTAAGTTGGATAATGGATATATGGGCTACCTTTTTATTTTGGCCTTACAATTTTTTTCCTTTTTATTATGATATATATTGTTTTTTAGTATTTATTTAATGTAATTTTTTTATTATTATCATAGGTATATACTTCTATTTAAAATATTAAATAAATAAATAATAATATAGATAATTTAAATATTAATATAAATAAATTATAATACATATATACCTCTATTAAATATATATTAAATTTTAAAACATAGAATACACTCATTCTATTGAATTTTTTTTATTATTTGACTTTTGAATTTATAGTTAGATGAGATTATAACATTTTTGTTGATGTAATAATTTTAATTTTAATGATATTTTAAAATTTATATTAGACTATAATTATGTTTTAGTGTGTTTATTTATATTTTAATTATTATTTATTATAAAACGGTTATTTCGGTTGAACTACGGTTAAATCGGTTGAACAAGTAAACCAGTGAATCAGTAGTTAGAGCGGTTCGATGACCAGTTCAGTTTTCAGAACCTTGCAAATGATATGATAATCTAGCTGTCGGTGATCACTCGAGATTTCAGCCACCTAACATGTATGGGATCCATTGTATCGTCTTACCTTCTAATATCATTTCTTTTGTCGAAATGTCACTCGAATCAACCAGTTGTACCCATTTCCAAACTCATTGCATTTGCCATGATACTTTACGTGATCTCACTCTACACTTTATACTCAATCCCATGATAAATACTATAGTTCTTCACACAAAGAACCACCTCTTCCTTATTTTGAAATTGATGGCAAACTCATTCAGTGT
This sequence comes from Arachis ipaensis, assembly GCF_059453495.1. Lineage (NCBI taxonomy): Eukaryota > Viridiplantae > Streptophyta > Magnoliopsida > Fabales > Fabaceae > Arachis > Arachis ipaensis. Next base: position 52,236,831 of record NC_142438.1, read on the forward strand.
AGGAGTCCGAAACGATTCAGGTTGTCCAATCCTGTAGACCAAATTTAAAAATCGCTACTCAGCCATGGCATCAAGTAGGGGTGAGCACGGGTCGGTTTGGTTCGCGTTTATGGTAAAATTAGAATCGAACCGATCAAAATATAATTGATTCGGTTTGGTTCCGATTTGTGTTTTTTTGTACATGTATCCGAACCAAACCAAACCGATTAAGAACGGATTGGTTCGGTTCGGGTAATTGGGTACCCGATGATTTTGAAATTCATAAAAAAAACCAAATTTTTATCTTAAAAATTCAACAAGTACAATAAACATGTAACATCAATAGAAATAATCCAAACATGTTAAACACCAAATACATTAAAAACTAAACTCATTAAAATCCAAACATATTAATAGTGAATAATCTTTGTCTAATGGAAAATTCATATATATATATATTCTTTTTTTTATTTAATTAGTATATGATCGGGTTCGCGGGTTGGTTCGGGTTCCGCACCCCCAGAACCGATACCCGAATCAATCACTAACAAAGACCATCGGTTTGAACCCGATTACCCGTTGGTTCCAGAACCAATTTAATTGGTTCGGTTTGAGTTTGGACAGATAATCGGGTACCCGCTACCCGTGCTCACCCCTAGCATCAAGATTGAGGATTGACAAATGAGGAGGAAATTCCTGTGTGGTTGAATCCTCAGACGGACGGCTGGTGGATCGAACTGGAATAGCCCTTATGTCCTTGTCACTATTAGTAAGAGACTCGACATCGTCATCGTCCTTGCCAAGAGCTTCTTCTCTTGGATCTGCCTTGCTAGCATCTATTGGGTCCCGAGCAACCCGAACAGGTGATGATATTACAAGAGCAAGCTTACCAAATGTACGATTATCTCCATGTCCCACGCATGTTCCACTTCACGATTTAACTTTACGGCGAAAGTAAGAGATGTTGCTAAATCTGCAGCAGCTAAACCGACGGGAGTAGAGCTAGATGCTCTGATAGTTCTCACAGAATGAGGATTTGGAGCCGATCCTCTAGAACTTCCAACCACATCTTCAAGTTTTATATACAACTCTGTAGTACGGATCTCCAGAAAGCTTATACAACAATGAAATATTACTTGCAAGTCATTGTCGTTCTGTAATTCAAACAAATCAAACTTTACAAATCCTTGACCAACTGCAACTGGAATCCTATATAACAACTGATCTACTCTCTTTTTTCCAACTGACCCAATTTTTTGCAGAATATTATTTTGTAAGAATAAATGACCATTTGTACACATGACAGATGAAAACGCTGACATTTGTACCCATGATAGCCTGAAACTAAAGTTATACCCATAATAGATGCCTTCCGTGTGACAAAAGTGCCCTGACTTGGATCTAAGCTTGGTTCGTGGGAATCCGATCCTACGTGGCACTCCCTACCTTATCTTCAACCCCTCTCTCTCTTACTCACTCTCTCTCTCTCTCTCTCTTCAACCCCCACTCTGGCCCCTTCTTCCTCAACACTCGCTCCCTTACCTTCCTCGTCGTCATCAATGCGCAAAATGGTAACATCAATACACTAGTAACCAACAACACCAATACATAAAGTGGCACCACTCTTCCCACTACTAAGTACTAACCTTCTGAAACTTCAACCCTCTCGCATTGTTTTTTCAAACATCCACATGGGTTGCTGCAGCAAATTCCAGACCCAAAACCAAAATCCATATCGCCAAAATAATCAAACTTCCAAACAATACCTTACACCCTCTCTCCCCAACTCAAACCTTAACTAACAAATATCACAGCGGCAACCACCACCAGTGTTAGAGGAAGAGTCTGTGAAAGAGGTCCTATCAGAAACACCCATTGCCAAACGAAATCAAGTTCCAATTTTGAAGCCAGAATCGGACACCCTTCTGCCTCCTCTTCAAAACCCTGATGACAAAATCGAATCAAAGAACCCACATCCCATTCCCAACCCCATTATCATCAACAAAAAAGAAGGTGAAGTCTCAGAGGTAGTGTCTCAGCTCTCAGAAGAACCATGCAGCATCAGCGGAAGCTTCTCCACCACTACCACAGTTACGGAGAAGAGAGAAGAAGAAGTAACCAGCAAAAGAAGCATCAGGGAGGGAACAACAATAATGATGAAGAATCATAAGTGGAACAGCAACAGATCCCTGTCGAGGAAGCGCCCTCACGGCGAAGTTCTGGAATTGGTTCGACTCGGAGAGCTGGTACCCACTTGGACGCATCATCGGCGGAACCCTCTACCCCGGTCTCATGCTCACTGCCGCCGCGCTCTACTGGGTCCTCCGCTTCTTCCGTTTTGCAGTCCACATCCGCGAGGTTTGCGTCCTAACGGCGCCCTTTTTCGCCTCCAACACCACGCTCGTTGCTTACTTCTTCAGCAAGGAGATTTGGAATTCTGGCTTGGGGTGGTTATGTGTTTATCATCAATTTGGTGCCACTTTATGTATTGGTGTTGTTGGTTACTGGTGTATTTGAAGGCTAGGATGTAGATGAGTGTGAGGACAGTGACGCGGATCAGAAGCTCTTGCTGCTTGGTCTTGAGCTTCAGGGTTTTGGAGAACGAGAAATTGTTGAAGAGATCTTGCGCCATTGATGGCGACGAGGAAGGTGAGGTGTAAGACCCAGAACTTTTGAAAAGTCTTATTATGATCAAGTCTCAAATCATATTGTTATTTATAGCCTTAATTTCAGAAATTATTTTATTAAAGATAATTAAGGCAAATTTGGATTTATTGAATTTGAGATAAGTTATGGTTATTATCCAATTTTACAATTATTGGATTATTTTCTATATTTGAATCATATAGTTGGTATTTATGAAATAAAAAGGATTTTTTATATGATTTTGAACTAAGTAATTAATATTTTAGAATATTGATATTACTATTTTGGAAAATGGAGAAAATAAGTATATTATTTCTAATTATTTGGTGGGGACATTTTATTGAAAATAATTTATGAAATTGATGAGCAAATAGTATTTTTATACATTATTATTAATGGATTAGAATTTATTTCTAATTACTATAATATCCCTACTTTTATTTGAAATTACAAAAGTACCCCTAACCCTAATTTTCAAAAAATGAAACCCTAGCCACCCCCCTAAACACACATAGCCGCATCTGCCATCAGAAAGAAAGAAAGGAAGAAAGGAAGTGAACGGGGAAAAATGGAATCAGGGAAAGGGGGAAGGTCCAAGAGAGCAGTGAGGTAGAGAGGGAGAAGGGCTTGGCGCCGCCGTGCATCTTGCCGCGCCTCCTGCCACTGCCGCCCCACTGATTCGCCGAACCCGACACGCCCTGCCGCCACAGCCGGTTACGTCTGCTGCCTCACCGCCGCCGTTTTCGCATGCATCACCGCCCCGTAAAGCCGCGCCTTGCTGCTGATCTGTCACCGTGTTGCAGCGCCGCCATGGGTGAAGCTTCTGCCACTGCCATGAACTGCAAACAGAGGAGAGAGAGATGTTGAAACAGAGAGCTACGCGAGGAAGAGGGTGGCCGTGGGTCACCGACGTCGGGGCTTCCGTCATGCCCTGCCGCTCGCCGACGCCGATCGATGGAGGAAGAAGACGTGCAAGTCAGGGGCGCACCAGGTAGAGGTCGCTACGGTCGCTGACAACGCGAGGAAGAAAAGCGTCGTCGTGCTCTGCCGCTACCAGCACCGCGCCTCTCTGTCTCGTCGCCGCCGTCCTCCTCATCGCCGACCAGCCCGTCTCGTCGCCGTCGTCGAACCCGTCCCTTGCCGCCGCCGTTGAAGCTGCGAACAGAGAAGAGGGAAAGGGATGAGTCGCGAGGAAGCAACGCTGCCCTTCCATCGCCGCTGCTGCCACGGTTGTGGTTGAGGGTATCCCCGTCGCCGTGGGTGGCTCCACCACCCTTGCTGCCGTGCCGTCAGAGTCTGCCGCCATGGCCGCCGGTCTCCTAGTCGCTGCTGTGGTTGGGGGTCTGCTGTGTATGGTCACCGGAAAACCTTCCTGCCACCGGAGCTGTCCTGAAACACCATCGGAGTCTGACAGCGCTGCTGCCGGAGTTCTGAGGCCACCGGAACCACCGCCAGAGATTCTGGCTACTTTTGCCGTTGTCGGTAAGGGTTTTAATTTGCAGTTTTGGTCATTTTGGAACTTGAGAAGGTTTTAATGTTGCGCGGTTTTTATAGTTAATCCACCGGAGCTTCTGGCTGCCGCCGGAGCTGTTGTCGAGGCCGGTTCGAAATCGCAACTGCTTCGTGTTGTTATTCCGGTAAGAAATTATGTTTCGAAAAGCATCGCGTTAGTATTCGGTTGTGTTTGATTAATGAATATGAGTCTTGGTAATGTGGGATCGAGTCCTGATTATTATATGTTGCGATTAGTGTTGCTATGATTATTGCGAAAGTGGCTGGGAGCTGAGGTTTTGGTTGCCGTCAGTTCGGGTTGAGGTGGAAAGGACTCTGTGAGGCGTTTGGGTTGTGGAATTGCGTTTTGAGGTAGGGGCGCTTTCTAAAAACTATGTTTTATGTATTAGAATTATTACATATGGATACTGATGTGAGATATTGTGTATTTGGTGATTGTATCTGTCTCATGTATTATTTGACTGACTCGAATGATTATGGATGTTGGTTTGGCTGAATTGTTGTGCGGCTTTGTGAAATGTAATGTTTTGAAGTTGATTCTTTAAAGATTTGAAATCTGAGTTTAATCCGCTGAGGATTGATTTGATTTGAGTTAATTGTTTTGATGAATTGCGAAGTCGAATGCACTTTTGAATTCAGCCTGGTTTACTTTAATTGATTTGGTTTTGGACAAATGATTTGTTATTGAGCCATTTCTTTAAAGCTTTAGAAGTGAGTTAAATCGGTTGATATTGAGTTGATTTTTGAAATGGTTTCCTTGAGGTATGCCACTGAGGCGACTGTTGAATTTAGCTTGCTTTTGAATTGATTTCTGGTTTTGAGCTGTTGAAAAGGAATGAGAAACGGTTTAGTTGGGACCCGAACCGGGTGGCAAAAGTCCAAGTTTTAGGGGAGGTGCTGCCGAAATTTCTACAAAATCCTACACTTGTTTGTAAAGTTATTTAAAAAGGGTTGGATTTGAGAAATTGTATTATTTGATTTATTAAGAGAATATTTATGTTTTCAAGCTTAATTTATTTAATGAACTTTATGCGTTGAGTTCGGCTTATTTAGAAATGAACTATTTGTACAGTTTGAATCACTGAAGGAAAGAATGATGCTCTAATATTGATTTCAATATAAAAAGGAGCTTTTAGTGATTTTAAAGGAATTTAGACTTTTGATTGAGTAATCAAGTTTGAGGCATTTTGGAAGAGCTAGAAAAATGGGTTCCAAAAAGAAACCTGAAAGTGGTTTGATTCAAATGAACCGGTTTCGTTTCAAATGAGTTGATTTTTGGACCGGGTTGGAACTTGTGATTTTGTATGATCGGTTTCATAATAAATTCAGTTTTATTTACTTGAACCGGGAATCTATGATTTTAAAAGCTTCAATGAATTTTAAGGAATTTATATAAGTTGACCTTCCCTAAAGACTTGGGACTCTGGCAAGAAACTTTTGTTATAAAATCCCATTATTGGATGGGTGATTTTGAATGTTCCCAAAAAGAATCTTTAACTTTCCATGGTTTTGGAAGTTTTGGAAAGAGAATGCCGAGAGTGGCTTTGTTTTAAAAAGGGAACTCACTTTGAGTAGATTTGGCTTATGAGCCTGAGATGATTTGAGAAATGAGATCTTTAAAGCCAAGGCTAAAAAGAGTTGAAATTTGATTTCAAAGTGAAATGGCTTGAGAAAAGTGATTTATGGCTTAAATGCCGGTTTTATGAATTTGATGATGTTGAATGGTGGAAGTGTTGTTTTGTTGTGAGCCGGAATGGCCGTGTATGCTATTGAACTATGGCTGATTGCCGAATGAGTTGTGAGCCGTATGACTGATTATGAATTATGAACTTAAGCCGAAGGGCTGTATTTATTGATAAATTGGCTGGTTCTGGATTGAACCGTGAGCCGGATGGCTGAGATGGATGGTGATCCATGGTTGAGTATAAATGCATGTATGCAATTGAATGAATTGTGAATTTAAGCCGGATGGCTGAGATGAATGTTGTATGCGAGTATGCTTGTGTTTTCTCTCTGGTTGTAAGGGTGACAGGGCACCGATACCCTCTAATGGCGACAGGGCGCAGATACCCTCTAATGGCGACAGGGCGCAGATACCCTCTAATGATAATAAAGCGCAACAGAGAGACTGTGTCCGGGTTAGCTACCGGACACGTCGGGTTGGCTTGGTAACCGACAGATGATATCATCAGCCACTAAGGACAGGCATGCATCATATGCATTTGTGTGACATTGGTTGGGTGTGCATATTATACTTGGTTTGCCTATGTGATTAATTGCTAACTGTTCTACTTGTAATAACTGTTTATTTGTGCTTGAACTTCCTAATTGTGTTTGCTACTGGGACTCTGTTGGACTGTGGTGATTGGTTGATTGTTGGATTGTTTGGGCCTAGGGCCGTGGTTGGAATGAGATGAACCGATGGTTGATTTCGGTTTTATGTTTCTGATTTGGAATAAAATATGAAAGCCTATTTTGTTTCAGTATAGATAAACCGTTTTGAAAGACTTTTGAGTTTTTGAGAATTTAATGGTTCCTCTTTCAGAAAAGATTTCCGACTTTACTTCTATTGTAAACCGTTGTTTTTGAAAAGAGGCATAAGACGGTTATGAATCACTGGTGCGGTTATCTTCACGTATCCTATTACAGTAATTCCCAAAAACCCTCTACCGAGAACCCTTTCGAGGATGATGTTCTCACCCCCCTACATTTTTCCCCTTTCAGGATATGGGCGTAGAAGTTACGAAGAGTTCATTTAGTTGTTGTTGAGATGCTTTGTATTGTGTTGATTATGGTTTATTGTACCCTCGCCTTTATCTTGATATAATCTGTAAGAGGGATAGGAATTGTATTGGATTATGGTTGTAATATTACTTATATATATGTATGTATATATATGGATGTACTCTTTATGAGTTTTGTAAGTTGTATGGTATTTATGGATGTATGATATCGGATGAAAGTATTTTTGGATCGGTATTGCGATTTAAAGTTTTAAACAGGCTCATATTTTAGTATTAAATAATATAAAGTCGTCGTAATGTCTGAACTATCAGAGTCGCGCAGCCGGAAGTGTGAGCTTTGGTAGTTAGGATGTTACATTATGGTATCAGAGCAGTTCTTCCTGTAGAGCCTGAGGAATGGACTGACTATGCTTCAGTTGCATACTCTGAGTGTTTGTCATGTATTAGGCCTTGTCGAATGACAAGAATTAGAGCTTTATGCACATGACGGTCTATTGATTAACGCTGTTAGTCTTGCATTGCATAATTCTTGGTATTAAGTTTGGCCGGCTTAATACTAGTGAATTATGTATATGAAAGCACTGATGGCTTATCATAGATGAAATCCGAGTTTTGAGTAAAGCGAATCGCGGGTTTTGGAAAAGTTGGAAACTATTTCTCGAGGCTATTCAATTGTGTGTCTTGAATTTTGTTCGAGTCGACCTGTTCTTTTATATCCTAACTTGAAGTTCTTGTTTGCTAGTCCTTTTTGAAAAGTAGTTTGATTTTTCAACTCTATTCCTCTATCCATATGCATTCTTGTTTGATCTTAATTGCATATGCTTATTTGCGGTCCTTGTCACATCTATCTCCCTCTGTTTGAGTTCTTTTTGATTCCTGTATTCATTGAAATAGCTTTGAACTTGTCTTAATGTGCTGTGACTTTTAACTCTGGGTTCTGATTCCATTCTTTGAGAAATTGTTGATTCAATTTTTCTCTTACTGGACAGTGATCACAACCAATTTTGAGATTTTATACATTGCTGTTGATTAGATATATACTTTTCTATATATGAGACTGTGAAATTATTTATGCAGTTTAACAACTATTTCTTTCTAATACCTTGCCTGTACTTTTACTGGTTTATAGAACTGCACCTACTTAAAATACAATTTGACTTTCTGGTAACTTTACTATAGTTCCAATGGATATCTTCATTTGATTATGTATTTGGTTATTCTTCAAGATTCTGGAAAGAAAGAATTTTTCGCTTTTACTTAGGTTGAGTTTCGTTTGGTAAACTTCACTTAATTCATTTTGATTGGAGTTTGATTAAACATACTACATGGTTTATGCCATTGTTGTTCTTTTGAAAATGTTGGACTCATAGCTTTCTTTCTATGGACAGACTAAATTCTCTATTAAATCTTCCATCTCCATGAATGTCATGTTTGACCTTGTTTTTAACTGATCTTTTACATCTTGTGAATATTGCCATTGATCTTGGTTTTTCCTTTTTATGAATCTCATTCGTATATGAGTTAGTTTGATTCGTTCAAGTTAGTGCATTGTTTATTCTCCCGTTATCTCTATAAGAGTTTTTAGTCAGAGATTTATCATTTAGAAATCACAAATGATTGAGTTGTCTTTTCCTATGACTTTTTCTTTTGGATCAATTGAAAGCTTGTTTGATGTCGCATGCCTAGTGGATCTTGTTTAAACTACTTTGATTTAAGATCTTTTCTAGTATGGCTTGACTCCTTTTTAGTACATCTTAAACTTCTTGAATGTTCTTCTGAGATGGTGATTTCAAGAACACTTTTGGAGTCTTGTTTTGAATCTTTTTAAAGAAGTTTTGAATTCTCTTTGAAGAAATATTAAACGGAATTTATTTTCTGTTGCTTGATTGAGATTGAAACCATTGCCCAATTTTGACGAAATTAATTTAAAGTTGGCATGCGCTATTTTAAATGAAGTTTTGAAAAGCTTCCTTGTTTAGTGGAAACCGGTTTGTTTGTAACGCACCACTTATTTCCTTACCAGATTGTAAGTAAAATTTTACCTCGAAATTTCTTTTCTAAAGAGAGTTTAACTTCCTCTTTTGTCCCCGCAATAAATGTTATACACGCTTGTTTGAATATGGGCTTGGGAATTTTTGAACAAGCATTTGATTTCTCTTCTGAGTTTTATGAATTACTTTTGGTTAAGTTGTGCACCTAATTATCTTTCTAAAATATTTGAGAAAATATTTTAGCTCTTAGCAAAACTTGTGTGCATTTTGTTTTTTTTTTAAAACTCTACATGATTTACTTCAACATGAAGTTGTATTGAAGTAAAGCCACGATTATGCTTTTGTTACTCTCTTGAAGGATGTTGTTACTTAACCTTTCTTTTAGACTGCGAAGTGGTTTTTCCGCAAGTTTTGGTTCCTTTATGAACAATGTATTCGGAAGTACTTTTAATCGTGCTCTTGAGTTCTGTAAGCTTTGTCTTGGGTTTGAAATATTCTCTTCTGTAAACCTCATGCTTCCTCGACTCAGCTTGAGTTTGTTTCAGACTGATGTGCTGGTTTTCCTCCTATTGATCTTGTTGAACTTCTTTGATCCAAGGGTTATCTTTGAAGTTGTCAATTGATTCATTTCTCGCAAACTTCACTGCTTGAGCATCCTTGTTTATCTGGAATTGGATACACTCTCTCAAATCTTTGAGTATTATCCTTGACATTTGACTCTCCTTTCTAAAGTCTTGTATCCTTCTGAGTAGACTCGAGAATTATTTTGATATCACGTGCGACTTGTAGACGTAGTAACGCGATGCGTTAGTTCTTTAAGGCGTGATATGTGTATACAGAAGTTGAAGCGGTAGGTGTGCAACGTTATGAGTTGTGGGTGTTTTGTTCCTTGCGAACGGGTTTGCGGTTGTCAGGCTTGTGATCGAGTATGGGGATTGTAAAGTGGTTGATGGAGTTGGAAAGTTGAAACCTTGAGGTTGATATAAGATTAGTGTGCGGATATTGAGCACATCGTTTTAACCCCATCATGTTTTATAACCTTCAATGCCTTGCCTTACTATCACATGTTTGAACCATGTCATCATTACTTTGTGAACGCCCATCTTGATTTGCATCCTATTTGGTACCTCAAGTTTTTGTAAAGCTTTGAGATCATATGGCCTTGTGCATTGAGCCTATCTTGTAACGTTTGCTTTGCAATCACATTCCTACCTTTGTATCATTATGCATACGACCACCCAAGTATTTGAAAACCGTATATATGTTTATGTTTTAGGGATATTTTTGCTTCTTCTTTAAATGTGTTCAAGGGTGAACTGTTATGAAATTCCTTTCATTTTGTATCAATTTTCGAGGGCGAAAATTTTTATAAGGTGGGTATGATGTAAGACCCAGAACTTTTGAAAAGTCTTATTATGATCAAGTCTCAAATCATATTGTTATTTATAGCCTTAATTTCAGAAATTATTTTATTAAAGATAATTAAGGCAAATTTTGATTTATTGAATTTGAGATAAGTTATGGTTATTATCCAATTTTACAATTATTGGATTATTTTCTATATTTGAATCATATAGTTGGTAGTTATGAAATAAAAAGGATTTTTATATGATTTTGGACTAAGTAATTAATATTTTAGAATATTGATATTACTATTTTGGAAAATGGAGAAAATAAGTATATTATTTCTAATTATTTGGTGGGGACAATTTATTGAAAATAATTTATGAAATTGATGAGCAAATAGTATTTTTATACATTATTATTAATGGATTAGAATTTATTTCTAATTACTATAATATCCCTACTTTTATTTGAAATTACAAAAGTACCCCTAACCCTAATTTTCAAAAAATGAAACCCTAGCCACCCCCCTAAACACACATAGCCGCAGCTGCCATCAGAAAGAAAGAAAGGAAGAAAGGAAGTGAACGGGGAAAAACGGAATCAGGGAAAGGGGGAAGGTCCAAGAGAGCAGCGAGGTAGAGAGGGAGAAGGGCTTGGCGCCGCCGTGCATCTTGCCGCGCCTCCTGCCACTGCCGCCCACTGATTCGCCGAACCCGACACGCCCTGCCGCCACAGCCGGTTGCGTCTGCTGCCTCACCGCCGCCGTTTTCGCATGCATCACCGCCCCGTAAAGCCGCGCCTTGCTGCTGATCTGTCACCGTGTTGCAGCGCCGCCATGGGTGAAGCTTCTGCCACCGCCATGAACTGCAAACAGAGGAGAGAGAGATGTTGAAACAGAGAGCTACGCGAGGAAGAGGGTGGCCCTGGGTCACCGACGTCGGGGCTTCCGTCATGCCCTGCCGCTCGCCGACGCCGATCGATGGAGGAAGAAGACGTGCAAGTCAGGGGCGCACCAGGTAGAGGTCGCTACGGTCGCTGACAACGCGAGGAAGAAAAGCGTCGTCGTGCTCTGCCGCTACCAGCGCCGCGCCTCTCTGTCTCGTCGCCGCCGTCCTCCTCATCGCCGACCAGCCCGTCTCATCGCCGTCGTCGAACCCGTCCCTTGCCGCCGCCGTTGAAGCTGCGAACAGAGAAGAGGGAAAGGGATGAGTCACGAGGAAGCAACGCTGCCCTTCCATCGCCGCTGCTGCCACGGTTGTGGTTGAGGGTATCCCCGTCGCCGTGGGTGGCTCCACCACCTTTGCTGCCGTGCCGTCAGAGTCTGCCGCCATGGCCGCCGGTCTCCTAGTCGCTGCTGTGGTTGGGGGTCTGCTGTGTATGGTCGCCAGAAAACCTTCCTGCCATCGGAGCTGTCCTGAAACACCATCGGAGTCTGACAGCGCTGCTGCCGGAGTTCTGAGGCCACCGGAACCACCGCCAGAGATTCTGGCTACTTTTGCCGTTGTCGGTAAGGGTTTTAATTTGCAGTTTTGGTCATTTTGGAACTTGAGAAGGTTTTAATGTTGCGCGGTTTTTATAGTTGATCCACCGGAGCTTCTGGCTGCCGCCGGAGCTGTTGTCGAGGCCGGTTCGAAATCGCAACTGCTTCGTGTTGTTATTCCGGTAAGAAATTATGTTTCGAAAAGCATCGCGTTAGTATTCGGTTGTGTTTGATTAATGAATATGAGTCTTGGTAATGTGGGATCGAGTCCTGATTATTATATGTTGCGATTAGTGTTGCTATGATTATTGCGAAAGTGGCTGGGAGCTGAGGTTTTGGTTGCCGTCAGTTCGGGTTGAGGTGGAAAGGACTCTGTGAGGCGTTTGGGTTGTGGAATTGCGTTTTGAGGTAGGGGCGCTTTCTAAAAACTATGTTTTATGTATTGGAATTATTACATATGGATACTGATGTGAGATATTGTGTATTTGGTGATTGTATCTGTCTCATGTATTATTTGACTGACTCGAATGATTATGGATGTTGGTTTGGCTGAATTGTTGTGCGGCTTTGTGAAATGTAATGTTTTGAAGTTGATTCTTTAAAGATTTGAAATCTGAGTTTAATCCGCTGAGGATTGATTTGATTTGAGTTAATTGTTTTGATGAATTGCGAAGTCGAATGCACTTTTGAATTCAGCCTGGTTTACTTTAATTGATTTGGTTTTGGACAAATGATTTGTTATTAAGCCATTTCTTTAAAGCTTTAGAAATGAGTTAAATCGGTTGATATTGAGTTGATTTTTGAAATGGTTTCCTTGAGGTATGCCACTGAGGCGACTGTTGAATTTAGCTTGCTTTTGAATTGATTTCTGGTTTTGAGCTGTTGAAAAGGAATGAGAAACGGTTTAGTTGGGACCCGAACCGGGTGGCAAAAGTCCAAGTTTTAGGGGAGGTGCTGCCGAAATTTCTACAAAATCCTACACTTGTTTGTAAAGTTATTTAAAAAGGGTTGGATTTGAGAAATTGTATTATTTGATTTATTAAGAGAATATTTATGTTTTCAAGCTTAATTTATTTAATGAACTTTATGCGTTGAGTTCGGCTTATTTAGAAATGAACTATTTGTACAGTTTGAATCACTGAAGGAAAGAATGATGCTCTAATATTGATTTCAATATAAAAAGGAGCTTTTAGTGATTTTAAAGGAATTTAGACTTTTGATTGAGTAATCAAGTTTGAGGCATTTTGGAAGAGCTAGAAAAATGGGTTCCAAAAAGAAACCTGAAAGTGGTTTGATTCAAATGAACCGGTTCCGTTTCAAATGAGTTGATTTTTGGACCGGGTTGGAACTTGTGATTTTGTATGATCGGTTTCATAATAAATTCAGTTTTATTTACTTGAATCGGGAATTTATGATTTTAAAAGTTTCAATGAATTTTAAGGAATTTATATAAGTTGACCTTCCCTAAAGACTTGGGACTCTGGCAAGAAACTTTTGTTATAAAATCCCATTGTTGGATGGGTGATTTTGAATGTTCCCAAAAAGAATCTTTAACTTTCCATGGTTTTGGAAGTTTTGGAAAGAGAATGCCGAGAGCGGCTTTGTTTTAAAAAGGGAACTCACTTTGAGTAGATTTGGCTTATGAGCCTGAGATGATTTGAGAAATGAGATCTTTAAAGCCAAGGCTAAAAAGAGTTGAAATTTGATTTCAAAGTGAAATGGCTTGAGAAAAGTGATTTATGGCTTAAATGCCGGTTTTATGAATTTGATGATGTTGAATGGTGGAAGTGTTGTTTTGTTGTGAGCCGGAATGGCCGTGTATGCTATTGAACTATGGCTGATTGCCGAATGAGTTGTGAGCCGTATGACTGATTATGAATTATGAACTTAAGCCGAAGGGCTGTATTTATTGATAAATTGGCTGGTTCTGGATTGAACCGTGAGCCGGATGGCTGAGATGGATGGTGATCCATGGTTGAGTATAAATGCATGTATGCAATTGAATGAATTGTGAATTTAAGCCGGATGGCTGAGATGAATGTTGTATGCGAGTATGCTTGTGTTTTCTCTCTGGTTGTAAGGGTGACAGGGCACCGATACCCTCTAATGGCGACAGGGCGCAGATACCCTCTAATGGCGACAGGGCGCAGATACCCTCTAATGGTGACAGGGCGCAGATACCCTCTAATGATAATAAAGCGCAACAGAGAGACTGTGTCCGGGTTAGCTACCGGACACGTCGGGTTGGCTTGGTAACCGACAGATGATATCATCAGCCACTAAGGACAGGCATGCATCATATGCATTTGTGTGACATTGGTTGGGTGTGCATATTATACTTGGTTTGCCTATGTGATTAATTGCTAACTGTTCTACTTGTAATAACTGTTTATTTGTGCTTGAACTTCCTAATTGTGTTTGCTACTGGGACTCTGTTGGACTGTGGTGATTGGTTGATTGTTGGATTGTTTGGGCCTAGGGCCGTGGTTGGAATGAGATGAACCGATGGTTGATTTCGGTTTTATGTTTCTGATTTGGAATAAAATATGAAAGCCTATTTTGTTTCAGTATAGATAAACCGTTTTGAAAGACTTTTGAGTTTTTGAGAATTTAATGGTTCCTCTTTCAGAAAAGATTTCCGACTTTACTTCTATTGTAAACCGTTATTTTTGAAAAGAGGCATAAGACGGTTATGAATCACTGGTGCGGTTATCTTCACGTATCCTATTACAGTAATTCCCAAAAACCCTCTACTGAGAACCCTTTCGAGGATGATGTTCTCATCCCCCTACATTTTTCCCCTTTCAGGATATGGGCGCAGAAGTTACGAAGAGTTCATTTAGTTGTTGTTGAGATGCTTTGTATTGTGTTGATTATGGTTTATTGTACCCTCGCCTTTATCTTGATATAATCTGTAAGAGGGATAGGAATTGTATTGGATTATGGTTGTAATATTACTTATATATATGTATGTATATATATGGATGTACTCTTTATGAGTTTTGTAAGTTGTATGGTATTTATGGATGTATGATATCGGATGAAAGTATTTTTGGATCGGTATTGCGATTTAAAGTTTTAAACAGGCTCATATTTTAGTATTAAATAATATAAAGTCGTCGTAATGTCTGAACTATCAGAGTCGCGCAGCCGGAAGTGTGAGCTTTGGTAGTTAGGATGTTACATGAGGGAGCGAGTGTTGAGGAAGAAGGGCCAGAGTGGGGGTTGAAGAGAGAGAGAGTGTGAGTAAGAGAGAGAGGGGTTGAAGATAAGGTATAGGGAGTGCCACGTAGGATCAGATTCCCACGAACCAAGCTCAGATCCAAGTCAGGACACTTTTGTCACACGGAAGGCATCTATCATGGGTATAACTTTAGTTTCAGGCTATTATAGATACAAATGTCAGCGTTTTTATCTGTCATGGATACAAATGGTCATTTATTCTATTTTATAACTTTGCAAATATTGTGGATGGCCTTATAAATACAGATGACTTCTTCTTACCGATAAAAATAACATCCTCCCTAGTCTTTTTAATCTCTCTCTCTCTCTTGCAATTTATAAGTGCTAAAAAATTATCATCACTTTTTTTTTTGAAAGAGAAAGCTCAACATCGAAATGGAGCAAACAAGACAAGGAAAGCTAATAAAAAGTAACTCCTAAGTCATCTCCGGCATAGCCATCGACAACTTGAGTTACTGACCACACCAGTCTCTAGCATATAAAAATGTTTTGAGTCACACAATCTCCAACTCCTGTTGTCTTATTCTGAAAAACGCCATCATTTCTTCGTAGCCAAATGTTCCATATAACTGAAAAAAACCCAACCATCCAACTCCTGCGCAATCCTTTTCTCAACGGCGTCAATCTCCAACTCTCAAAGTGGTCTTTCAATGTACCAGGTGCAGCCCACTTCTGTCCAAACTCTGAGATCCATGCACACCATACCTTCCAAGAGAACTCGCAAGTAACAAATAAATGTTGTAAGTTTTCTGCTTCTTTGTTGCACAAGACGCACAGATTATCATTCAGTTGTAGTATTCCCAGCCTATATAGCCGATCCTTTGTATTGACACGGCCTACCAAAACAAACCAAGTGAACAGCTCTACTCAAGGTGGAACTAGTCCTTTCCAAATTTCCTTTGCAAATTTATAGCTCAGAAACTCCTCGTCCAAAGTCTCCTCCTGCATAACCTGCACAAATGAGTTAGTAGAATAAACTCCTTCCTTATTGAATTTCCACACCACTCTATCTTGCACATTTGCTATCAATCTAACAGATTGCAAGACTTGAAGCAGTTGGTCTAAGGTCTCTGTTTCCCATACACGCAGTTCCCTTCTCCATTGAAAGTGCCAAACCCACTCTATCCCATCCCAGAACCCACAGTCCCCAATCACTGATCCTTTTTGGTTTGAAATCAAGAAGAGTCTCGAAAAGGAGTTTTTCAACTTTCCCACATGAAGCCACGTATCCTCCCAAAATATGGTGGACCTTCCATCCCCTACTTCTATAGCAAGTCCATCAATCAACTTCTGCCTCACATGTTGCTCCTTAATTGGCACTTGACATATGTCCCTCCACGGTCCACCTCTTAAGGGTAGATTCTGAGTTGATAGCAATAGGTCCGGGTTCAAATTATAACAGGAGCACACAATCTTCTTCCATAGGGGACATTCCTCCTTTGAGAATCGCCACCACCATTTGAACAGTAGTGCAGCATTGCGTACCACTGCATCACCCACCCCCAGCCCTCCTAACTTTTTCGGTGCCTGAACCAACTCCCACTTCACAAGAGCCATGCCCGGTCGCCCATCATCCTTCCCCCAAAAGAACCTCCTCTGCAACGTGATAATTTTCCTTGCAACCGCATTTGGCATCTTATACAAACTCAAGTAATAAACTGGTAAGCTGTTAATTACCGACTTTATGAGTACCAGTTTCCCAGCCTTACTAAGGACTTTTGCTTTCCACAAGCTGAGCTTCGCTTCTACCTTGTCTATGATCGGCTTCCAAGTCTTTACCAGCCTCGGGTTCGCGCCTAGGCTAATTCCTAAATACCTCACCGGTAAGGCCGCCTCCTGACAACCCAGCAGGTGACACATTCGGGTAACCCACTCCTGTCTGCAATTCACTGGTATCAAGTTAGACTTCTCAAAGTTAATGCTTAGACCAGACATCATTTCAAAACACCTCAGCAGCCTCTTATAGTTTCTAACGGTCTCCTCATCCGGGGGACAGAATAATATAGTGTCATCAGCAAATTGCAGATGTGATAACTCTATATTATCCCGACCAACAAGGAGTGGAGAGATTCGACCGTTCCTTACCGCCTCCCCGATCATCCTGTTAAGCACGTCTACCACCAAGACAAACAAGAATGGTGATAACGGATCACCTTGACGAAGCCCCCTTTCCATTTTGAAGGGTTTCGATGGAGACCCATTAACCAGAATAGAAATAGAAGCCGTATTGACACACTCCCGAATCCATGACCTCCATTTCCTACCGAATCCCATCTTCTCTAACACTGTATCAATAAAGCACCATTTAACTCTATCATAGGCTTTTTGAAAGTCCAGTTTAATAATTGATGACGCCTTCTTTTTCAGTTTCAACCATTGCACTGTTTCGCATGCGATTAAAGCTCCATCATGTATCTTCCTCCCCTTCACAAAGGCACTCTGTGACTCCCCAACTAGGCCTGGCATGACACTCCTCATTCTTGTTGTCAACAATTTAGAAATGACCTTGTATACACACCCCACCATACTGATAGGTCTGAGGTCTTTTATTTCCTTAGCACCAACAAATTTCGGAGCTAACACTACCCAAGTAATATTGGAGTCCTCTGGTAGTGTTGCTGTCTCGAAAAAGCACATAAGAGCTGTAGTGAAGTCGGGCCCAATTTCATTCCAACACTTTTTTATAAAGTTCATATTATACCCGTCACTCCCTGGAGCCTTAGAAGATTCACAATCCCAAACTGCCTTCTTCACTTCTTCCAAAGACGGTAATACCTCTAAGGCTTCAGCTTCCTCTCTGTCCAGTCGATTAACTAGTCCATCCCTAAAGCTCACCCTAGGAGAATGTTCCTGGTGGTACAGATGTTTATAAAAGTCCCGAATCGCTGCCTTAATTCTTGGTTGATTCCTCACTAACCTCCCTTGGATAACTAATGACTCAATCCTGTTATTTCTTCTTCTCGCCGAAGCTATATTATGGAAATACCTTGTGTTTCTATCCATCTTAGTAGCATGTCGAGATCTAGACATTTGCTTCCAGTGCAGATCCTGCCTCTCATACCACTTTTTCACAGCACCTCACTAGCGCCTTTCTCCTTGCCTCTATTGTACTATCATATCGCCCACTACTGACCATATCATCGACCTTCTGTATTTCTTCCTCTAACCTCTTAATCTTCTCAGGTAAATTCCCAAAATGTTGCTTATGCCATCTGCGCAGAGGTGTTGATAGTGCTTTCATCTTTTGTAAGAAGTGCATAGCCCCCAAATTCCTCCATTCTTCACTTACCATTCTCAAGAATCCTTCATGTGTGGACCAAGAGTCTAAGCTGCGAAATGGTCTCGGGCCCTCAAGTCCTCTTCTGTCTTCCACTATCAAAGGGCAGTGATCCGATAAACCTCTTAGCCCTCCCCTTAGATGCAATCCTGGATACTCATGAAGCCACCCCAGCGACACTAAGCACCTATCAATACGACTACACGACTGCCCTCTAAACCAAGTATACTTTCGATCATTCAGTGCCAAATCGATCAGTTCCATATCATTCATCCACACTTTAAAGTCTTCCGCAGATGCTGACAAACTAGTCGCGCCTTTTCTTTCTTCGAGATGCAGAATTTCGTTAAAATCCCCTAAACAGCAAAACGGCACCTGACACAGCCCTGCAATATAGCTCAATTCTTCCCAAACAGATGCCTTCTCAGCTCTCTCATGTGGGCCATACACCAGACATATAGCACAATGAAAGTTATCTTTTACCACAACCCCTTCTACACAGAGCCATCTATCACCTTTATAGCAATTATTCAATTTAAAAACCGTCTCGTCCCAAATTAATAATAACCCTCCAGAGGCTCCGATGGAACCCACAGACTCCCAACAAGCACTGTTATTTTCCCAGATACGAGCTACATCAAATTTAGTCACATCCTGTTTCTTTGTTTCTATCAACCCCAGCATACCCAATCTAATCTTACTGATAAAACTCTTAAGCATAGCCACTTTTCCATTACCTCCCAACCCCCTAATGTTCCAGGAACTTAAAATCATATCACAAATTTATTACACACCTGCCTTCGATTTTTTGGCCTGCTTCGTCGAGCTTTTTCTTTTTGCTTCGCTTGTTTTCGCTTCAGAGCAATCGCTTCATTCTGCTCCTGTAAAATGGCCATAATATCGTCCTCGTCACTGCATTGAGCACCTGACTCCACAGCTAGCTTCCATGCCTCTTTATTCTCAGCCATCTCCTCTTCCCAACTTGGTCTTTGGTTTTCATTTTGCACATCAGTGCCACCGTCCATGGCAGATCCCCTCTCTGTTCCTGATTGGTTACATATTACATGTTGTTCCTCTTGTTCTCTGCCATTCACCCGTTCCTCGCTCTCCATCGCAATTTCTCCCTCCTCCGGTCCCAACCCTGTAACGCCTCCAGAGTGCTGATTCTCCTCTGCTGCCGTGCAACCCATCAGACTCCCGTTGAGCTTGCCATATCCCTCATCCTCGAGTAACCGAACCCTGTCTTGTGATTTGCGAGTATGCTGTTCCTGGATCAGGTTGGTGCAGTTCTCCCTGTCTTGTTGCCACTGTTCTCCTTCACCCGCATCATTCAGAGTTTCCCCATTCCTCCCTATTCCTCCTACAAGCCTCGGTAACTCCGCCTCCTGCGCGACATTCCCCGGCACGCTTCGCACGCCACAGATCGCATCCACATCCTGTCCTGATCCCATCCCTTCAGCCCCCACCCTGTCAGACTTCTCTCCCTCCATGCCCCTGAGTTGCGCCTTGATTCCTAGCCGAGCCAGCCCAGTGGCGCGTTCCCCTGCCGCCGATCTGGGGTGTCCGTGGTTCTCCTCCCTCCTGCCTCGCGACTGATGGCCCTCTTCAGGTGAGGATTGGTGCGCCGCGATAGCTGACCCGTGCGCCAGGAACGCCTTCTCCTTTCGGGTCGGCAGAGAACCCGGGTCAGCTGCTACCCGGTTTGGGTTGTCAATGGAAGGCCTGCTCCAACAGCCTAAAGCTTCCCCACTTGTTCCACTTGGTTCATTCCCACTCATTCCCTTGGTGGGCCCAGTAGCAACCAGCCCAGTATCACAATAAACGCCAACACAGCTTTGGCTTCCATTTGGTCCATTCCTTCTTATTCCCCTAATAGGCCTAGTAACAGCCCGCCCAGTATCAAAACAAGTGCCAACGCAACTTTGGCGTCCGTTACGCTGATTGAAATCAAAAGAAGTTGTTTCCTCCGAATCCGCCCTCTCATTAATATGATAGGATCCCTGAGAATCCTCAGCCTCTTTCTATGCCGCACAATTCTCGTTTCCGTACTGAAGATTTAAATTTTTTTGATTCAATTCATTCAAAAATACAGTTGAATTTACCACTCTATCCTTTTCGTCTTCAGCAGACCGATTGTCCACCGATATCAGTACTGCCGCCTGGTCCCAAACCACCTCCGGTCGTTGACGACTCTTGTTTAGAGTGCCGCCAAGCTCTTCATACTGCACCCCTTCTCTCCCTGCTATGCACCTAACCGCTGTCTCCTCCTCCCTATTCCCAAAGCATTCCTCGCCATATACCTCTCCCCCCACTTCTTTGACAAGGACTTCGAAACCACTTGCTCCGATTGTAATGTGCATCCATTCGTGAATCAAATGAAAGATACACGTATCAATCAGTACTCGGCCCGCGCTAAAAGAATTACATGATCCTGTTAGTTTATCGCACTTCACCACGTCGCCCTACTGCTCCCCAATTCTGCAAAAGGTGTTTTTTGACCATGCATGTAATGGTACTCCATAGCACTCTAACCAAACTCTTCTAGACTTGCTTCTCTCTAGTTCATTCCATCTCCATACCCTATAAAACATCTGTAATAAAACGTTCTTTCTAAAAGTGTAAGCTTCTTCAGCACTTGGCACAGAGTCAAACGTTATCAGTGCTTTATATGCTCCCATCTCCCTAACGTGTGTTACACCTGGCAGTTCTTTATGAATCCTTCGCTGCAGTGCATTAAAATCGATCGCCAGCTTCGTGCCTCCCACGATACTTCGTTGTAGCCAGACAACATTCTCATTGACTACAGGGATTTCTACCTTCTTTGTCCGTCCATTTTTATTAAGATCTTTGATGTTATCATCAGGCCGTTGCCGTATCAATTGCTGTTCTGCTATCTTCACACTTCTTGTATGTGGGTTGCTTCCTCTATCGTTCTCCCTGGTGTTGTCCTTCACTTCTTTACCCCTTGTATTTTGGCCTACGGCTCCCCTTCTGTATTTCGCCTCTCCGACAAATACTCTATTGCCTCTCAACATCATACCATTCATCTCTGCTGCAGCTTTCAACGCACCTCCTTTAGTAGTGTACCGCACAAACGCGAACAGATAGATTTGACCATTTTTGTTCTTCCTCGACAAGTATATATCAATAATTCTTCCTGTCCACTTAAAAAGATGAAAGAGTTCTCTTTTAGATATATCTCTCGGCAAATTATTGACGAAAACTGAGAACGAATCAAACTCTAACCGCAAATACTCTGCATGATTCCAAACTCTAGGATCTTTTTCCTTCCCTGTGTTTCCCTTCCTCGCACACTCATGCTCTCTCACTCTCATCTCTCAGTATTAGAATTTAACAACGCTGCCAGAACTATATAGTATTTTCCCTAATTAAAAAAAAACTGATTAGAAATTTAGAATTTAGATTATCTGCTACCAATTAATCATAGGAAACTTATCTAAGGACAAATGTTGATCTCAGAGATAAGTAATTGGTTGGATTATAAAAAGAAACGAATTTTGGAACCATGGACTGTCCAGTGTGCAGTATCCACAAAGCTTGAAATGGAATAACCCTTGTCTCATTGGGATGGAAATCAGAGTCAATTCCCTCTTACAAAATTATCATCACTATCACTCATTTGTTAACTCTACAACACTTCCATCCTGTCTCTAACTATTTATGCCTTCGAGTTGGTCTCTATGCAACCATAAATCGTTGGCTTTCTTATTGTTTTAACCATATATAACATATATCGTTGGTGTTTAATATGTTTTTTCTAGTTATATATAAATCATGAGGATTTTCCTAGTTTTAGTATGTTACTTCATAAATTATGGGAGTATATCATGTTTTACGTTTTTTGCTTTAAAATCCAGCTTCATCCCACGATTTATATTCATCAGGACGCTTTTTACACTCCAGAATTCATAACCATTCATGAATTGTTGTAATCTTCAATGTTTTATATTTTTTTTATTAAAACCAATAGAAAAGGAAAATGATTTACATAAAAAGTAAAAGAATAAAAAAAATTAATCTTTTTTGTTTAGGACAATCTAATAGTTTTTATATTTAATTAATTTATTTAAATAATTTATCCTAAATTTTACTATTTTAATTTAAATTAAAAGATTATATTCTCAATTTAGAAAAGATTAATTTTAAAAAGAAGTAAAAGATGAAGTAATTATTGGAGTTTGTTTTTTTCCCAACGTTTGGGATAAGTCCCAAAGTTGTTCCTAACGTTTCAATCGGCCTATTTAAGTTTCTAACGTTTCAAAATTTACTCAATGTTGTCCTACCGTTAGAGATCCGTTAACAGAATTAACGGCGGGACAAAATTGAGACGATTTTGAAACGTTAGGGACTTAAATAGAACGAAAACGTTAGGGACAAAAACGATACATAAAAATAAGTTTTAATTTAATTTTATCTTTCAATAACATTAAATTTTTTACTTTACATAGTATTCAATTATGTTTTAATTACATCTAAATAAATTACACTTAATCACATCACTTTCATTTTAAATAAATTTATTTTTTTTATAATTTTAAAAAATTTTGATACATTAGAGACAAAAAGTATAATTTATATTTTATTGTATATATATTATTTTTTTCTGCAAGTTTATATACTAGTCATTCTACAAATATTTCATGATAACTAAAAATCTTTAAGAGTAAAATTATAAAAAAATTATTATTTAAAATAAAAATAATATGATTAAGTGTAATTTACTTAGATGTGATTAAAAAATAATTGAATACTATGTATAGTAAAAAATTGATATTATTGAAGGATAAAATTAAAATTTATTTCTATGTATCATTTTTGTCCCCAATATTTTTGTTTTATTTAAGTTCCTAACGTTTCAAAACGGTCTCAATTTTGTCCCGCCGTCAATTCTATTAACGGATCCCTAACGGCAGGACAACATTAAGTCAATTGTGAAACGTTAAGGACTTAAATAGGACGATTAAAATATTAGGCACAACTTTAGGACTTACCCCAAACGTTGGGGACAAAAACGATACTTTACTCTAATTATTGTTATAATAATACTAATTTTGTCAAAATGTCATTTCAGTCCCTACTTTGATGTGTTGTTTTACATCAAATCCCTATCAATCTTTGTGGTGGTGACTGTGCCTCAAAAGCAAATTTTGCATTCGCCGCTATCTTTGCTCCGTACCATACGCGAGATACATAAGATTGTGGTTTGGAAGCAACGTAATAATATTCCTCTAATGCAAAAATAAAAAAAAAAAGAAATCGAAATTTGTAAATTGAACACTACTTGCGTCCATATTAATTCCCTAAAACCATTTTTCATGCAATATAATGATCGAGGGTGGATATCATTAGAAAGGTTAATAGTTAGGATTAGCCTCTACTTTGTTAAGATTTAAATTGGAATCGTCAACTTTTTTAAATTATATTCTAATCCTACTTAATTAATCCATTCTAATGTTATCTTTTAGTTAATATATATATATATATATCAAAAATTTTATTTGCACATTAGTCTTTTAACTATGCTATATAAACATAAAAAAACATATATTTAGTGTTTACAAAAATTTAATTATGCTACTATACATTTTTCATTATATTATTATGAGGCATTTGATTATTTTATTAATTAACTACTTTGTTTTAAAATATATAAACTAACATAAACAAATATACACAAATAATATATATTGATTATTTTTTTTATTCACAAAGATTTTCATTAATCTTATATGACATACTTTCCCATTTTATAATTTTTTTTTTCCTTTTCCCCCCTTTTTTGGTTAAAAACCTAAAATTGGAAAATGTAATTTCTGATTGAATAATTCAAAATTAAATTTATAATTCTATTAGTTTGATGATCGATTCGATTTTTAGAATTTTTGTTATTTCTAATGAATCTTTTAATATGTATTGGACAAATAAATTCTAAATAAAATTTATTATAAAGAAATTAAGTTTTAAAAATATTATTATAAAATAATTTAATTTTTTAAGACTAACCAATAAATTTATAGAATGATAAATATTTGTTAAAAGTTAAGTGTGATTTAAAGTAATTTAAGTATTTGCTCAATTATTTAATAATATAAAAAGAAGATAATAATGTTTATAGAGTGCCATGATAGGCTCCTATAGAAAAAAGTTAATAACTTTTTTTCCAAAATAATTGTTATTTTTTAAATTGAGTACTTGATCTATTTAGACATGAAGAAGCAATCAACTTCTAGATAAATTTTTTACACAAAAGATGTTGAGCGATGAATTTTGGGGAGGAACTAGGTTGAATTTTAGGGGGTTAAAAATTAATTTTATAATAAAAAAATAAAATAAAATGTTTAAAAAGATTAAACTAAAATTTGTACATAATTTATATAAAAAAATGTGAAGTTTGAGGCGGTCATTGTCCCCCTTTTATTGCAGGAGACTCCGTACGTGAATAAATTCGACTTAGGTGAGTTTGATATATAATTTAATTAAATTCTTTTAAAAAAAATTAAAATAATAAAAAAAAATTTTAATCATAAAAGTATTTATTTTAACAAAATAATAGAAATATTTTGTTATAAACAAATTTTAATTTTTTATAAGTACTTGAAATAATTTTTAAAAAATAATAAATTAATTTTAAAAATTATATATATTAAATATTAATATTTTAATTTTTTATAAGTTAAAAATTAAAAAATGATAGATTTATGCAAACTGGTAACATATCAGTGAGAAGTTGAAAATTAATTCTCTTAATTTTTTTTAATTATTAATATTTTTTTCTGTTTTTATTTGATCACACCTATAAAATATAGGTGAAAGATTATCCTTTATCCTAAAAAAAATGAGAGGATCTAATCTAGTGAGAAGCCAGTTGTTGATTTTGAGGTTGTCCAGTGAGCAGTGATAGCATAGTTCCTGTCACGTGGCACACCATGAACCTCATAATAGGGATAGCATGGGCTGAACATCTTCCCGTGCTAGAATTTGATGGCATCCACAACAATCCAAGGACAACCAAATAGCTACACTGTAAGAATGTTCCAGAATATTTCACGCACCGAAGTTTTTGATATCCGCCTGAAAATGAGAGATCAACGTTTGAAAAATAACATAAATAGGTCTTCGAAAAATTCTGCAACAAGTTTATAGCCTTTTAAAAAATAAAAATATTAAATAAATTGTTGAAATTTTTTTTTTTGACAGATTTATAGGTTCTTGAAAAAAAGTATTAAATAAATCTTGTAAATTATAAAGATGGACTCATTGGTCCTTGATAGAAAAATAATGAATTGTATTCAATATTGTAATTTTGTAGAAATCTATAAGTTTAAGATTCATCGGAAACTTACATCATATTTTATTTTTTTAAAAGAAAAATTTAGGGCCAGCAATTTTTGTCAGCATGTAATTAATAAAAAAAAAGTGAGTAATTTTATATCGTTGGATGAAATCTCACATCATTAAAAACATCATTAATAACTATCTGATAGCTACAAATCACAAAAATTACTGACTTCCTAACACTCCTCTTTCTTAAAAGAAATTTGTAAGGCTCAGTTTGAGTAAATAGCTTAATTAAGTTACTTTTGAAAAAATAACTTAAACAATAAATGACTATATTAAAAATAGCTTGTAAATAAGTTATTTTGTGTTTGAATTTTTAATTCTAAAAGTGTTATTTTATAGAAATATAATAAAAAATAGTTGTATTATGAAAAAAATTATTTTTTTTAACTTCTTTATAAGTCTTAAATAATTTCTTAAAAAATTACAATTTAATTTCAAAAATTATACCAAATATTAATATTACTACTTTTTATGAGTCAAAAATTCAAAAAGATTACTTTTGAACCTTCTCAAACGAATCCTAAGTCTATCACAATTTTTTCATTGACTTGCATGCTACTTTTTATCCGATTGGAACTTTTCATTGAAAATTTTTCAAGCAATTACTTGTCTTATTCCTCTAAAACTTTATGAATGTTTTATTTTATTTTATATTTTCATCTACTATAGTCTTTTCTTTTTTTTAATAATAAGTGTGAATATAAGGTTCTGAAAATCGAACTTTTCCTTAAACCATTTTAACTATTAGTTTATTAGTTTAAAAATTTAATTACCATTCAACTAAAATAATTAAATTATAATAAATTAATATATAAAAATTATAAATACATACATTAAACATAAATATATATTAATATAAATTTAAAATTATGCAAATTAAAAATACAAAACCAACTAAAATTTTATAATTTTATGTAAATATAGTGCAAAAGTTAAATATGATAGAAAATAACCAAATATCAAGAGTGTTTTATTTTATTTTTATATTTTCATCTGCTATAGTCTTTTTTTTTTTTTTTGAGTAATAATAAGTGTGAATATAAGGTTCTGAAAATCAAACTTGTCCTTAAACCATTCTAACTATTAGTTTATTTGTTTAAAATTAAATTACGATTCAACTAAAATAATCAAATTATAATAAATTAATATATAAATATTATAAATAAATATATTAAACATAAATATATGTTAATATAAAATTTAAAATTATACAAATTAAAAATACAAAACCAACTAAAATTTTATAATTTCATGTAAGTATAGTGCAAAAGTTAAATATGAAAGAAAATAGCCAAATATCAAAATTTATATTTATATAAAATTCATAATATTATATATATTTTGCTTTTATACAAATAGTATATATATTACAGAATAATAAAAAATAATTATACAAAAATTATTAGTTTAATTGTATCTTATTTCATAAATTGTTCTTTATTATTTGAAAAACAAGTGTATTCTATATTTTTAATTTTTAATATATATATTTAGTTTAAATTAGATGTATTATATTATTATCTTAAAATTAAGTATAATTTATTATATAAACAAAATATATTAACAAAAGTTCTTATAAACAAAAAAGAAACAACTTTGTTTGTTAGGTTAAATACTTAATCCAATTGCCAAAATGTTAATCTTAACCCTAAAATTTTAAGAAACACAAAATATCCATACTTAGTACTACACACGCAGCGACTAAGAAAACCAAAGAAAAAAAAAAAAAGAAAAGAGGAAGAACCGGAGAACAAAGAAAAGAAAAAACATGAAAAAAATAGAAGAAAGAAAGAAAGAATGGGAGGAAGGAGGAAGGAGGAGAAGACAACGATGGTAAAGGGAGAAGTTGTCATCGCCGAGCAAAAGAAAAGGGAGAATGGCGAAGAGAGAGAAAGAGAAATAGAATCGGAAAGAAAGAAAAAGGAGAGAGTTTAACGAGGAAGAGAAGGGAGAAGACGACACTAGCAATGAGGCCACTTTTACCGTCATTGGGCTAAGAAGAGAAGAGATGGACCAAAGCTTAAAAGAGAGAGAAAGAACACGAGGTAGAAAGACTACGAGAAAGAAGCAAAAGAAATGAGAGCACTAGTGGAGGAGGATGTCATGGTTGTTGAAGTCAGAATCCCACCATCAAATATTTTTTCACCTTGACCCGCCAGCTAGATAACTCACTTTTTCCTCAATTTCAAAAATTGATCAATTTCTGGTTCGGTCCGATCATTCAATTTTCGATTTTTCAATTTCCAATCTATTTTTTTCGGGTTAGTTTTCTAATTGAGTCAAACTACTTTTTTCAACAATTCATGGTTCGATCGATTCGACCAATTGGTTTGAACTAATTTTTAAAACCACGTGTGAGAGGTGTCTGAAAAAGTGAAAAAATTTAAAAGAGAGATTATTAAAATGAGATTCACTATTATTTGAGTAGCAAGTTTATTTAGAACAACAAAATAATTGATTACGAAAAAAGATTAATTCTAGCTAGCTCATCATAGTAGATAGCAGTAAAAAAGGTTAGGTAATTTTTTGTTACGTATTGGTTGCTCAAATTACACCATCCCTCAAATCAGGTGTATGTATTTTTAGCAGCCCAAACTTGCAATGGTATGAGGCAAATGGCTTGGGTGGTAAAGCCTTTGTGAGGATACCTAAAGTTTAGTCTTTGGACTTAATAAGTAATAATTTGATTGTTTTGTCAAGAAAATTTTCAAAACAATATCGCAATATGGCTTATATGCTTATTTTTGTTGTGAAAACTGAATACATTTATATGTAATGTTGCTTGACTATCAGAGCAGGTGGACATTGATCTTTCCATTAGTAACTTAAGTTCTTTCATGATGTACACTATCCATTGAGTTTAATGTGTTGCTGATGTCAAAGCTCTATATTTTGCCTTTGCTGAAGATCAATCAACAATATTTTGTTTCTTGCTCTTCCATGTAACCAAGTTGATTCCTAAGAAAAAAGAATAGCATCCAAAAATTAATTTACGAAAATTAGAACATGTTGCTTTATCACTATACCAATGGTTCAATGTTGAATGCATGTGCAACAAAAGCATTTATGCCATTAAAATACTCAAATTTAATTTTCTTTACTTATGATATAGTTATCATACATCTACAAATGATGACTTAGAATTATGATCACAAAAATAGAAAATAACCTAGATATTAATAATATCATCACTTTAAACACCTTTTAAAAAATTTTTAATATTGTTTTTTCTTTAAATTAGAGACCTCCAGCAACTAATAGTCACATTTTTCACAAGGTAAATAATTTCAATAAAAACATAAACGTTAAATCACATCGAAATTTAAATTTCTTTTAAGAAATTTCGGTCGAGTTTCACTTTAAATTAGAGGCCTCCGCCAAATGATAATCTCAGTTATTTTTTACAAGGTACACAAATTTACACAAACATTTAATCACATTATGCAATCCTAAGTATTCTATTATGCACCCTTTATTACTCTACAATTTCTAGTAAACAAGGATAAAAAAAAGAGCCATTAGACATCCTACTCTGACATTTGTCCTATAAATCTATCATAGAAAAATTAAATCCAACATAAGTTAAAAATTTCTGCAACTTAAATAATTTATTACGGCAAGATCACCTTCTATCCCTTATCTTTTTCTGTTTTGTACAAAGGATTCTCTCATATGCTCCATAGACGAGAAAAAAAGTTAGAAATTTTTGCTTTGAGACTCAATCAAAGGTGTCCTAAGATCAACCATTTATTCTTCGCAAAGTTATTAAGGAGAAGTGTCAGAACCAATTACGAAGAGATTGATAGTCAGAAGGTTAATCTAGAAAAATTTTCAGTTTTTTAGTAAGAATACACCCATTCATATCTAAAACACTTAGCGGAGATACAACTTGTTCCTCGTGTTGAAAACCAACATAAATACTTTGACTTACCAAATGTGGTTCAGAGATAAAAAAAATAACTTTTAATATATTAAGGACAAAGTGTATCAAAAGCTGAGTCACTAGAAAAGAGCTCTCTTATTATTTAGTGGCAGGGAAGTTCCTTTTAAAATCGTAATAATGGAAATTCTTATTTACACCATAAGCTATTTCAAACTCCCAAAAACTCTAAGCGAAGAAATTCAGCAAAAGTGTTCTGATGTTGGTGGGCCTAGAGAAGATTAGAAAATAGAATGTAGTAGATCAGTGGAGAATTCTTACAGGCCTAAGATACAAGACAGACTTAATTTTAAAGATCTCAAGGCCTTCAATCATGCCATACTAGAAAAGTAAGGTTGGAGACCCTTGACCATACCAAATTCACTACTCAAAAAAGTCTATTAGAGAAAATACTATAAGTATTCAAACTTTATAAGAATAGAAGTGGGTAATAACCCTTCTTGGAGTTGGAGAGTATCCTTGAAGACAAGAAAATTCTAGAAAAAAGAATACTGTGGGAAGTTGGAAAGGGTTTTGCTATTAGGATTTAGATGGATTCATGAGTCAAAAACTTTTATTCAATAACACCTAATTTTGGCACTGATTTGGGTCTCTCTAGAATAGATTTTGATCTAATTCTTCCTAACAGAACTTAGAACCAAACAATCATTCAAAAAGTTTCACTTCAGCAATCGCATCATCCATTCTCAATACAACAATTCATGAAAATGAAGATAAAGTTACATGGATGATGGAGAAGGAGGTAGCTTCACCGTGGCCTTTGGATATGAAATTTCGTTCTAGTTTTTCATCTTCCGATCAAATTCTTGTCAGAAGAATGTAAAAGCAAAGAGTTATGGAGGAACATCTAGAAGATTAATTGCCAACCAAAGATTAAGAATTGTCTTTGAAATTTTATGCATAAGGGCCTCTCTATGATGGAACATCCTCAATTCTAAAATTAACTCCATCAATCTCATGTGCACAAGATGTAATCGAGCTCAAGGATTCATTTTTCACTATTTATGGGAATGCCTGGATTCTGCTAAAACAGGAAGAGCCTCCCATCTACCATGAATAAATCAAGCTAAAGAAACCTGAAAATGGTAGTGGAACATTTTCTAGTAAATCTGGCATTCTCAAAATGAATTGAGTGTTTGAAGGAAAGTACATCTTCCCTTCTCAAATAGTTGAAGCTGCTCAAAGTGTTATGAGAGAGACAAAGCAATTACTAGAGCTAGAACCTTCCCTTCGTTTCTTTTCTTTATTTGTGTGTTGCAAAATATCTATGTTGAAACTTCTGATATTGCCCTTATGTCTGTAATTCATTTTGGACCAAATTTCAGTAGTAAAATTTACCTAACTACCTTTGATAAATAAAAAAGTAAGAGCCTCACTATTTTTGTATCTCCATATTTTTTTAGTATGGTATTGGTTCAACACAAGCTTTCGTATTATCTTGCGAGACTCTATTTGCCTTTCTTTGAGACCTACCATTTCATAACAATCTTCAATAATTCTTCATGTGGCATGAAATTATAACAGAATATAATAAACAATGATAAAAATCTTAAGAAGGATAAAGTATATTTTTTGTCTCTAATATTTTAAAAAATTTTAAAATATTCGTAATATTTAATTGATTTAAGTTTATCTTTAATATTTGAAATAAACTTTAATTTTACTCTTTATATTAATTTTTTATCAATCCAATATTTTCTTTTCAATTATACCTCTTATCACATAATCATCACTTTTTTATACATACCAAGTGTATATGGTTTTTATATCAAAAAAATACTACAATATTTTTGACATTATGACACATTTTAAAACCATGATTAAGGTATAAACAAGACATTTAATCTATGATCACCCTTTTTTAGCAAAAGTTACCGTTTAAACTATGACTAATATTACTGTAACTATAGTCCAACAATCATGGCTTTTAGAGCAAATGTCATAGGCTTGGTTTGGTAAAACTTTTCAAAAAAGTGCTTGTGCTTTTTAAAAGCTCAAGCTCCTTATTTTGTGTTTGATAAATCAAAAAGACCATGTGCTTGTGCTTGCATCTTTTCAAAGATCGGGGTACTTTTGAAAGCACCTAAGATAGAGTTTTTTAAAGTTGGCTTGTACTTTTCAAAATTTAAATGTCTAATATAACCTCATGTGGAAATTGATCCTCTCAATTTTTTTTTAACAATTGAGAGAGTAAAGTGTGATCTCACACCATTAATTTTATAAGTGAGACTAAACATAAATATGAGAGAGAGAGCAATAAAGGGTTAGAGATCACACTTTACACTCTCAATTTTTTTAACAATTGAGAGGATCCATTCCCCTCATATGTTAACTAATTTTTAAATTTAATACTTATATTTATGTCTATTATAGTATTTTTAAATTTTAAAAGCTATTTTACCAAACGCAATTGATATTGCTTGTGTTTATTAAAAGCTATTTTTGATTTAATTTAGCAAACATAAATACTACAACTTTTAAGAAGCCATCTTTTAAAAGTTAACTTTTATAAGCTACTTTTAAAAAGTAAAACCTTTACCAAACTAAGTCATAGTCCTTTTGTTATAAAGTTAAAAATATGGTCATACATCAAAGGTTATGTTTTATATATAACCCTAATCTTAGCCCTTCCATAGTCACAATTTTTAACCACGACCTTATCCCTTTTATTGTCCTAGTTTCTAACCATGACCTTCGTCCTAATATGTGGTCGTGACTGTTTAACCATGATTTTAGTCATTTTATTACAAAAAAACGTTGAGAACTGTCGAAGTTATCGTCGGATTTAACGACGATAATTACAGTCGAATTTAGCGATGGATTTGATGAGAAATTCGTCTTGTCAAATGGTTACCGGTGAATAGTCGCTTCGAATGAAAAATTTGCCGGTAACTTTTGGCGGGAAACCACAATAAATTGGCACCAAACTTTAGTGTCGGAGTTACCATCGAATCTATCCGACGGTAGAGACATTTAATGGAACACTGTATTTTGGTGATTCGCACCGCGTTACCGTCGAAAATACCTACCAGTAAATCTGATGGTAAGCGTGACCTAAATTGGAACCGCGAACCCCCCTTTTATTTTGAATTCAGTCTCTCTCATCTCACCCTCCTACTCTCTCTCTAACCTTCTCATCTCTCCTCCCGTCAACCTCCTCCGCCACTGCCGCTGCCACCACTGCTGAACGTCCCTACCGCCGTTGCTGCAACGCCCCTGCCGCTTTTGCTTCTGCCGCCACTACACCTCCATCCCTCTTCAAGGTTTTTTGTTTGAACTCCGGTTATTTCAAATTCTGTTATATCAAGTTAATTAATTAGTTAGTAGAGATTAGTTAGTTTAATTTTCTATTTTCATGGATTTAGGTGGTTAGAATAGGTTAGAATATGTTACATTATTAGACTCTGAGATTGCTGAAAAATGTTGGATTATTGAGCTGTTTGCTGATTCCTGCTGTTGAAATTGTTAGAAAAATACTTGACTATATTAATAATGATTGAGCTGTTTATATGTTACCTTAATTATGATTGAAAAAATTAATCGGTTAAGAAAGGTTGATGTATATTTGGTTTGGATGGAATCCTTGAAGGGTGGAGAAATCCAAATGTTAGGGGAGACTCTGTCGAAATTTTATAAGATTTTCTGTGAAATAAAAAATATTAAAATTATGTTTTCGAAATTGTTATAATTAATTGTTGGGTTACTATATTTTTGTGCAATTGTTAATTTGAATAATTATTTTGATCTTAGTTTATGTTTTTTATTTTGTTAAGTTGGTGTTATGATAAATATTTGTGGTATTTACAAGAGAACTATATATGTATATATTCATTTTGGTTCTTATGAAAGAAAATTTTTCCCTTTGCGATTAGTGTTTTAGTGCTCTATAGGCACTTATTAGTTTGCTAAATAACCAAAACACTTATTCATTCTAATTTAATTATTTTGAAACTAAAACACTATGTAATTTTCCTTTTTTTTTTTTAATTTACTAAACTAATCCACTTTTAGAATTATATGTTATTTCTTGAGTTTCTTCTTATGTTATTATTTATTGGTGTTTGTTATGTTATTAATATGTTACTAATATATTCGCAGTACAGACATGACGACAGGGAGCAGAAGTAGGTCAAGTGGGTCACGTGGTCGTGGTAGAGTGCGAGCTTTCACGAATCCCCCAGGGCTGCCCAGTCATCGCCTTCTACGCCGGTTACCCTATCGACCTCTGTGATGTCACTGGCGTGTCCATTGGACCAGCAACTCATCATGGTCCCAAACCCGAACCGGATGCCTCCTTCTGTTACGCCCCTCTGAAGATGCAACAACAATGTCGACAGAGCCCACGGTGGGTGATTCCTCCAATGCCCCCGAGTACGATGCCCTTCCACCACCGGCCGTCATTCGGCTGAGGATTTTGCCCGATGGCATGTAGTCGTGAGTTCAATTTTTTAATATTAAGTTTGTTTATCTTAAATTTGTTTAGGTTAAGTTTGTATATCTTAAGTTTGTTTATCTTATTTGTTTGTTAATGTAAGGTTTTTTCTTTGACAGGTTTGCACCAAACCACAATGCTTGCACACAGGAGATATCCGATCATTAAGTCCATGTACGACCACCCCATGGCCAACGTACAGGCAGATCCCAGCTGATGTGAGAGAGCATTGTTTCAGAAGTAGGCGGTAAGAATCTTGGTGAATCACTTTGTGCATTTGAAATTCATATGGGGTGTAGAACACAATGTCATGATCAGGAAGATCTATGACCACCGGGTAGCCAAACGTTTTTAGCAGATGATAAGTGACGTTCATCAGGGAAAAGACCACCTAACATCATGGATCTGTCCAAACATCAAATGTGAATTGGAGGCCTATTTTAGAGATAACGAGGGGTTCACGCATCACTGTTTGACAAACGTCACTAACAAGGCTTCGCTCAGGTCGTTGAGGTACACAGGTGGGTCGGCGACCTTCATGAAGACGAAGACCAGTCTGGTAAGAATTTTGACATTGTTTAATGTTTTATAGTTACTTGAATTAGTTAAAACACTTTCCTTTTTTATTATCAAGTTACTTAATTAGTTAGTAGAGTAAATGTTAGTTTAATTTTTTGTCGAAATTTTCATGAGACTTTCAGTGAAATCGAAAAAATTAAAATGATGTTTTCAAAATTAGAATTAAGATTTCCTGTATTTTGGTTCATACTTATATTTGTCTGTCATTGTTTAATTTGTTCGTTTATTTTATTGCTTGGTTGATATATTAATTTGTAGTTTAAGTCGTTGGATGGTGAAGCGACATTGGCGAAGACCTTCAAGTATACCCATACTTTGAAGGCAAACAATGAGAGATTTGCTGACGAACGGTCTGCGGCCCTTTATGTGAGTTTAAATTAATACTAAGTTTCAACTTTATTTGGTTTAAAGCCAATTATTTAACTATTATCCTAATTACAACTAACCTGTGTGACGTAGGAGGAGTACACGCAGAAGTTAGAGGCTGCGACCCAATAATCTCAACCGCCTAGTGGGGCCAACAAAGTCAGCTCTGAGACCTCAGTGGTGGATTTTGATAGGATTTGTAGCGAGACCGCCTTTGAACCCCACAAGAATCACCGTTTTGGGTTGGGTCATTCTTCGCCAGTGGCCTCCGCTCCTCCGTTTTGGTAGCTTCCTCTGCCTCTGCCTCTGCCATCAGCCCTGCTGATCCCTAGGAAGTTGTCAACTTGAGGAAGGAGGTGCAGAAGCTAACACATGAGCTTCACTAACAGACGGAGCAGTCTGAGCAGAGGTATCAAGAGATTCTTGCACGCATTGTCGTCAGCTCGGACCTGACGGAGAAGTTGGAGAAACTAGAGTAGCTTGATCGGTTGCAACAGCAAATGGAGGAGTACAGCCAGTAGATGCGCGCTGGAGGCAGCGGCGCTGCTGGTTCCGGCGGCGACACTACTGGTGGTGCACCGACAGGAGCACCTCTTCCGCTGCCTCAGCAGGAGGACCACGACGCCGATGATGACGATGAAGATTATCGGGATCTGTAGAATTTAGGGTTTTATGCATTTTTTTGTCTACTTCCTTGTATTCTACATTTGTGACATTTTATTTCATTCAGACCATTAATTTTTTAACAAAATAATTTCTTGATTTATGGCAATGTCAAATTTTTGCTAACAATTTTGTTAACAAGAGTCTATTAATTGTGGCTTAACTATGCCAAAAAAATTTAAAAATAAAATTAATATTATCATAGAATTTACCGTCGGATATAACATGGCGCCTAAACACGTGAAACAGCGTCAAAGTTACGGTAACCATCAACACAATCTCGCCAAATCCATTGAAAAGATCGACGGAAAATCCGCTGGTAAGTAGTTTTCGGCGACATTTATACTGTCAGACCAAGGATGATGGTAATCTATTTACCAGCAGATTTATTTAATTAATTCGACGGTAAATCTGACAGTACTCAACGCTTTTCTTGTAGTGTCTTATTGTCACGTTTTTCTAACTGTGACCTTAGTACTAATTTATGGCTACGATTTTTAATCGTGATCTCAACCCTTTTATTGTTAGATTTTAAAACTGTGATTATAGATCTTTTTAAGTCATGGTTTCTAAAAGGTCATAATTATTTAGATCATATTTTTTAAATGTGACATAAAAAAAGTAACCTAAAATTTAAAATAATTCTATTTAAAAAGGGTCACTATTTTTTTCAAAATTGTGACTTTTGATATCTATTTTCATGTTCTTTGAAAATTTTGTGAGAAACAACTATTTTGTAAAATTATTGTTAAAAATCATGACTATATATATTTGAGAAACCGTAACCGTAAACTATCTATGGTTACGGTTTTTAAACTTGACAAAAAGAAAAAAACTGCAGCTTGAAGCCAAAAATGTCGTAGTAGAATTTTGTATTTCAAATTTTTTATTTTTTAAATGCTAATAAAAGAAAATCTCATAATAGAATAATAAAAATGATATAGTAACATTAAAAATGAATATAAAATGATGAGCTTGGTAATGTGAGATGGGAATGGTGGTAGTAAGATACAGCAGCCTCTCCGTGGTTGGGTTAGTGAGAAGCATCCCGCGGAAACTTTGCCTCAAATCTTTCCACGGCCAAAGTTTCAATTACCATCATCTTTTCTTTGGATTTCAATTGCCATCAATTTTTATACATATTTATCTAAATCCTTACTTTTGAACTACTTCTGGAGTTCTGGTGACTTAATTAATTAAATTTAGTATAAGGCTCTCTTTAGATTTATAATCAATGTAATCTTTAACAAATTTAGTAGTATAATATTTGATAATTCTTCAATACTATATATACAGTGTTTGGTGTATTATTATTTGATGTATTACTGTATAATATATTAAATTTTATATTCTATAATATAATTTAATATACAACTATATTAGATATACACAAAAATCAGCTATTAATATATAATACACATTAAAATATAAAAATACATATTAAAAATAAATTAAATTACACACATATTTATACACAAATATATAGTGACTGATTTTAGTGTACGAATAACATTTTTGTATAATATTATGATATACATAGAAATATTTATAAATATAAATAAATATTAAATAATAAGAAATAATTTATATTAATTCTTAAATTTAATACAATTTAAACTATATTATTATTATTATTATTATTATTATTATTATTATTATTATTATTATTATTATTATTTAAGTACTTATTCATTCATTGAGTTTCGATTTCTATTTCTAATTTGTTATATGATATACATTTTTTAATATTCAGAGTTATTTATTGTGTCACTAAATTATCAAATAATAAATACTTGATTTTATATCTTTTTAAAAATTTTAATTCTTATATTTACTTAAGTAGTAATTTATTTTTGGGAAAAGTTTAATTTTTGTCCTGAAGTTGGGTAAAAATTTTAAAAATACCTCTAAATTTTATTTTGTTTCAATTTTGTTCTAAAAATTTTCGATTTACATTAAATATATATACCCTTAGCGGATAATTTATCAAAAAATATAAGACTAAATTCAACAACAATTTCATAAGAACAACCCTTGATACAAGCAAATCAAGCATAATTTTCATGCATTATTGTTAGATTGATCTTTAATTTTTTGAAAAATTAGCTGCCGTAGCCCGTTCCCGGATTTCATTAATATTATTAACTTGTACAGTTCACACTCTTTGGCTCTACCCATGAAATATCCAGTTAAATAGGCCTTTCACAACGAAATCTAGTTATAAAGTAACGGTATTTAAGTATGCATATTAGCTGGATAGCTTACCCTCGTAGTTTGTTCTTTCAAAAAGAAAAATAAGAGCATAATTTTTCCACTATTTATTAAAAATAAAGAATTTCTCCCACTTAATAGGTAAACTTTTGCTACCAACGGAAAAATTTGTCTCATCTTAATTTTTATCGAATCGATCATAACCACTACCCATATTCTATCAAATTGTACACCCCAAATATGAACTAATAAAGAGACCCGCATTTCTATAGAAAGACATCACGATTCCTTATAAAAAGAATTTGCTAAGACGGAAATAAAGATAACAAATTTCTATAAAGTTAAGGTATATTTGATGCAAATCAAAAATTTTTAGGATAAAATTAAAATAAAATAAAATTAGAAATATTTAAAGTTTTCGACAAAAAACTTCAAGAATCAAAAATATATTTTACCCTTTATTTTTATATAAAGTATGTATTATTTTATTATTTCATTATTATTACTTTATTATTTACTATACTTCAAAATTATTTTAAGATATTTATTATTTTATTGATTATTTTTTTCATTTTACTTTAAATTAAAATGTAAAAAATTAAACGTATTTATTATGTTAGAAGGTCTAATACACTCTCTTTATCAGGCATTACCATATCCATTTAATTATCATATAAATTTATATATATGGCAAACGTTTACTATATATCAAATCAAATAACAAATGATATTAATCTATCTGTTATAATTCAGCCGTATGCTATAACTCAGTTGAACATTATAACTCGTTAAACGTTACAAACCAAAAGATATGTTAAAAGCGTTACAACTCGAACATCCAAATGTATGCAAAGTAATAAAAGTATTTGATGATTATTCATTACCAAATCATAACTGACGAACAGGTTATGAGGCACACCTAAATTATATAGTAACATAAAAGTAAAGGTAAAAGATAGGTTCGAAATTCATTCTCTTAAATTTAAAAAATACTTCACAATACTGACTTGAATATCGGAATACTTTGTGTAGGTATTTGTGCCTTATATTTTTCTGTAGTCTGAGCTATAACATATCCTGATTGAAGACTATGAAGATATTTGGGAAGGAGGAGTTATACAGGAAAGACAAGTAAGGCTATGCAATAATATTTAGTGTTCATCGTGGAGCAGAAAAGTTAAATATTTCTTTTTGTCCTATTTACTAAATATTAGCCATGGTGGACGGACAACCCCTTCCCACACCATCCAAGCTTTTGCAAATGATAACAGAATTACAACAAACAAATCAGCGAATGGTTGCTGAGAACTAATGAATGGTAAACCAGTTAGCCGAATTAACAAATGTTCGCATCGCCATCGATGAGCATAATGAACAAAATGAAGAGGAACAAAATGATGATGACGAGGAAGAAGAATTTGATCCCACTCATGTGTCCGAAAGACAAAAAGAAGACAACCATCAACCAATGGCAACTATGGCACTGCAGCAGGGTCATCATTTACCGTTATAGCATTTCAATTACCAAGACACTTTGCTCTCCCTCTATGTTTAAACCCTTATGATGGGCTTGGAGATCTGAAGAAACACATAAAAAAATTTTCATTCCATGATGCAAGTTAATGGTGCTTCTGATCCTATTTTATGTAGTTATTTTTCTACGCTTCTACACTTGACTAGTTTCTTTTCTTTTCCTGCAGGGTCTATTTATTCTTTTCAAGAACTAGCAAAGCTCTTTGAGGATCACTTTGCATATTCTTCAATCTATATGCATGATTATGATTATTTGAGCACAATCAAGCAAGGACAACATGAAAGTCTGCGTGACTATGTAACCCGATTTACAAAGATAGCCATGGGCATTCCAGACTTACATCATGAGGTTCATCTTCATGCTATAAAAAGTGGTCTTCGACTAGGAAAATTTCAAGAGACAATTGTTGTGGCCAAGCCAAAAAAATTAGCCAAATTCTGAGCAAAGGCAAAGGGACAAATGGGGATTGAAGAGTTTCGTCAAGCTCGGAAAGCTAAAAAAAAACAGTGGTAAAGAAGACGATCACAATCGTGACAACAAGTAATCCTTTAAGCTTACTCCAGGATATGAAACTTATACACAATTCAACAATATATGAGAACACATTATCAAAGAGATCTTGAATACTAGACTCGTAAAACCTCCACAGAAGGTCGACACTATTAAGATCAATGATATGTGGTTAAATCCAAGTATTGTGCTTTTCATCAAAAGTACTGACACTTTACCGATGAGTGTTATTGCAAAAGATCTACTTGAGCACCTTGCCAGACAAGGACATCTAGACAAGTACATTGATGAATATATGCAAAAGAGATCTACACATCTGGACCATTCTACTAACAAACATCCTTCGAAGGATAAGGGAAAGGTCGTGGCTGATCAACCAAATCAGCCACGAAGCATCATCAATTGTAATTTTGGTAACTTTGTAGGTGGAGGTATCTCCAGTTTTGCGCAAAAGCGTACATACCGAGCTATGTTGGCTATAGAGCAACAGTCACAAATCTCAATGATCTTGTTGTTATTTCCTTACAAGTATCTGATCTTATTGTTCTAAATGTCCTCCTTGATCCAAGGAGTGGTGCTAATGTTTTATTTTATTTTACGTTATAGAAAATAAAACTAAGTGAAAAGGATTTACAACTTTCTTCTGGTGAGTTAGTTGGCTTTTCTAGAGAATGAGTTCTATACTTGGATATTTGTGGTTACAAACCACATTTGGTAAGTATCCTAATACTAAAATATTAGATATTCAATTCTTGGTCATAGACTACAATAGTTTTTATAATATTGTAAGAACCGAAATAACCGGTTTAATAAAAATAATAATTTTTAACTGCTCAGAATAGGTTCGAAGATATAGAAATGAATTTGAAAATAAAAAGGTGAAATTTGAATTCAATGAATTTTTTTGAGTGGGAAAATGTATATTTTGCGAAAATTTTTTGTAAAAATGCGTACCGGTGTTTAAGCCTGCAGTACCGGCTCTAGTCTGACTAGTACCGCGTATTGAGAAAAATAAGATTTTAAAATTAAATTTATTGTTTTGAAAGGACATTTATGGTATCAGAGCGGTTCGTCCTCGCGAGCCAGAGGGATGGACCGATTGTGCTTTGTTGCACACTCTGGGTCGTTTTTCTTTCATGCTATTTAGGATATCTATTTGGTATGCTTGTTTGTGAGTGCCTTTCTGGGATAATTGAAGCACTTGTCTTGAGATATTGAGACTGATCACCTCAATATCGATTGTTCAGTGTAGACATAACCCCGAATGACAGCTCGCGGACGAGGTCGATCACGTACACGGAGAGATAGTAAGGATGACTAACCTAGCCAATGCGTTACAAGCTCGACGTGTTCTGGAAAATCAGTTCATAGAGTTTGCGGCATATCAGTTGATGGGTGAGGCTTAGCACTGGTGGCAGGAGAAGTGCCGACTGATGCAGCTACAAAATGAGGACAAATGCTTTTGCGATTTTTAATTAGGATTTTCAACTTCTAACCGGTATGGCTTTGAACCTTGTTGAAAAAGTTTTAAAGTCTAAAATAATTTTAAAATTTGGTTTGAAACTTTTGGTTTAAATGATTTAGTTTTGAAACTAGGCCAGAACTCTTGGTTTAAATGATATGGTTTAAAAGAACAATGAGTTCTATGATTTTGTTAATTTGTGAATTTGGTTTGTAATTTAACTCATCAAAAAGGATTCAAATTGAAAAGCTATGATTTAAGAATTTTAATGAATTTAAAAAAAATCATGGTTTAAAGTGATTGATTTAAGAATAAATGATTTTTGAGTCTTTTGAAAAAGTTTTAACATTGAACTGGTTTATATTGAACTTGTTTTGAAGATTTTGGAAAATATTATGAAAGCCGTATTTGGTTTAAAGAAAAATTTCTGTTCGATGTAGTGGAGTAATTCGAGTTATTAGTGACGAATAATCAGAGTGACGCAGCGGAAGGCAAGAGGGAACATCCACATGGTAGCACTATGGTGGACGAGAGGCTTTGACGATTTGTTTGGGTTGACAACATTGGTAGTAGAACGCTTCGTGGAGGAAATATCACGCGATTCAAATTTTAGGGACAAAATTCCTAATTAGGAGGGGAGAATGTAAGAACCAGAATAACCGCTTTAACAAAAATAATAATTTTTAACTGCCTGGAATAGGTTTGAAAATATAGAAATGATATTTTGAAAATAAAAAGGTGAAATTTGAATTCAATGAATTTTTCTGAGTGGAAAAATGTATATTTTGTGGAAAATTTTTTGTAAAAATGCGTACCAGTGCTTAAATCGGCAGTATCGGCTCTAGTTTGACCTATACCGCGTATTGAAAAAAATAAGGTTTTAAAAATTGAATTTATTGTTTTGAAAGGACAAAAATAATTTAGAATAAAAAGTCGGACGCTAATCTTAAAGGTTTTGGCCCAAAGTGGACCAAAGGGGATAAAAACGCTAACGGATTGGATCGGGTCCAAGTTATATAAACCCCTTTAATGAGCAATTCAGCTCATTTTTACCTTAAACTAAGGAAGGGGGCGCAGCTTTGAGAGAGAAGAGAGCAAAAGGGTTTGGT
Organism: Arachis ipaensis; assembly: GCF_059453495.1. Classification (NCBI taxonomy): domain Eukaryota; kingdom Viridiplantae; phylum Streptophyta; class Magnoliopsida; order Fabales; family Fabaceae; genus Arachis; species Arachis ipaensis. The sequence goes on from NC_142438.1 coordinate 52,279,218, forward strand.
CACTATTCTTAATCAACTTCCGGTAACCATAACTTGAGCTACGGAGCTCCGATTGACGAGTCGTTTGCGGGCATACGAAGCTTTTGCCAAGCCCATCATTTTTATCTAGGTTTTGTAGGTAAGAACTCTAAAACCGCACTCCAGTTTCCTGCCCTAGCAGTTTTGCATTTTTGGTTCTAGTTCTTGAGTAGATTTTGTAATTTTAGTTGTTTAGTGGTGATCTAGCATTGAAATATTATTGGGTTTTGCTCCTAATCTCGTTGGAAAAGGTAAGTCTCTTCAAACTCTTGTGGTTTGAATTTTGGGTTAGCCATAGTGATGTTTTTGTATGTTATGTGATGTTAGATTGAGTTTTGGTGTTTGTTGGAGTTGGTTTGAGGCTTTTGGATCAAGCTTGGTGTTTTGAGTTGCGTGAGAATTGGCCAAGGTATGATTTCGGTTTTCTCTATATAATATCTAATGTTTCTGGACACTTAAGCTAGTGGCCTTTAAGATAGGTTTGAATGATGTGATTGTATGATTATTTGTATGTACATGTTATGCTTGATGGTGGTTTGGATGGGGGTTGAATGAGTTTGCATGTGATGATATATGTATGATGATTATTGATGGGTATAATGACTTTGATGAGTTATGATGGTGGGTGTTGATGTTTAATGATGAATGTTGATTATGATATTGATTATTGGTTATTATGTTTCATGTTGAAAACAAATGATTGAGGAGGTTTGATGAGTTGAATGATGATAATGGGATTAATTGGATGAAAGATTTGATACATGTAGCATTGATGATGGTTGGAAATATTGAATATTGGTATTGAGGAATTTCGATGAGAATTTAGGTTGAATTTAGAGTTGGTGAGGTGAGTATTAAATGGTTTAGATGATTGAATGATTTATATAGTTGAGAAATGTTTGGTATGGATTCTTGAGTGATGTTGGTATTGTTGGGTTGTGAATAATTGGTTTTGAATTGAGAGTGTTAGTAAAATTGAATTTTTAAGGTTTTTGGTAAAAACGGATTTTTTGCCAACTTTGGCGGATCATATCTTGAGCCTCAGTTTTTAAAATTGATTAGATTTTGTATCAAATTAAATATAATTTAAAGAGATTTAAAATGATATAGGTTTTGTATAAATTGGAATTTTGTAGAAAAATATATGAACGTTGAAAGTTTGGGTTAAAAATCTGATTTCTATGATGTTGCAGAAAATTTGGAAAATCTGTCATGTGTGCCCACGCACACCTTTGTGCGTACGTACATAACAGAGTGGGTGTTTCAAGTTGTGCATACGCTCAACATCATGCGTACGCACAAGTCAGGAAAGCCTTTTGGTGCGTGCGTACGCACACAACCCTGTGCGTACGCACAAGCCCTGTTTTTCACCTAAAACCCTGTTTTTAATTGTTTTACCTTCCCGACAAGCTTGCAAACTTCCATAACTCTTGTTTAAAATATTTTTGCTAGTATTTTAGGCTTTGAATTATGGGAGAAAATAATAAGGGAATAAAAGGGGTATTTTTGGTTATGAGTTTAGAAGACGGTGATTTACGCTTGGGAAGTTCTGTGGATGGAATAGCTGGAGTGTTTGGACAGAGTGTTGAGGTGATCATGACTTGAGAAACATGAATGATTATGGTTAATAAGCTGAGTATAAATAGACTTGTGCTATGAGCAGTGACCTCTGAGATTGAGTATGTGATTATGATATGCATTATTCTCTGTCGTAGGGGCTGTGGCAGTCTCCCGCCTACGTTCGGATGTGAGGGTTGAAGCAGGGATTTCCACTAACATTTTTCTTGCTAATAGAGAAGGTGGCAGGGAACTCATCCCTCAAAATTATTTCTCTTGAGAATGCGTTTTCTCCCTGGTTGCAAGGTGGTAGGGTACTAACCAACGGAATCATGTGGCATCCAGAGGAAGGTGGTAGGGCACTCTCCCTTGGAACGTTTCCTTCTGAAAGGAGAAGGTGGTAGGGCACTCATCTCTCGGAATTATTCTTCCTGAGTATGCGCAACAGAGAGACTAATCCGGGAGTTGCGGACCGAATTTTGTGTCGAGATTGGCACTATAACCGACATGTGATATCACAGCCAATAGGACAGGCATTCACCATATGCATCACTTATGTGCTTGTTTGCTTTGATTACTTGCAATTTGCCTAAATGTATAATATGCCTACTTACTTCTTGAATTACTTGCTATACATGAATATTACCTATGTGTTACTTGCTTGTATATACTTGTGTTTGTTTGGTGCTGAGGAGGTCAGGTAGGCGGCGGTGATGGGATCGCATGGAGGGTAGGTTGATGAAGGCTATGGAATACAGCAGTGTGACTAGTTTTAGTTAGAAATTCTCTAAGTTTAAATAACCCTGTTTATGGTTTATGGTTTAATTTATTTATTTTGTTAAGCTTAAATATCGATATCGATGTCAAGTTCTAGAATTGCCTTTGGCATCCCGGAATCTTACATCTTATATATTGGGCACTGTTACCATACTGAGAACCTTTGGTTCTCATACTATATTCTGTTGTTATTTTTCCGATGCAGGTCGTAACCCACCTCAGTGAGTTACGAGATGGTAACGGAGCGGAGGATCTTTTGTCACCGTTTGTAGTTTGATTATTTCGATGTAGTTACTCTCTCATCCTTTGTATTTATATAACTTTGTTGCCTTAGAGGCTTTATTTCTGACAACTTTGAGAGATTGGTTGTTGCTGTTTTAAACTTCAAAACTCTGTTGTATTCAGTTTGACTAGCCGGCCTAAACTTCGCAGGCTGTGACTAGTCCTCTTTTTGTATATCATACTTTATATATATATATATATATATATATATATATATATATATATATATATATATATATATATATATATCTTGTTAATTTAATTATTACCTTGTATATCCTGGAGCTATCTACAAGGTTTTATATATATTATGTCTTGTTCTGTTCGTGCCTACACGCCTAGTTATCATGTGTGAACGCTTCGCATTTCATAATTCCGCTTTATGTGACTTTGAGTTTTTATTCCTTCATCGGGCTTCTAGTTATATAAATTCTTGGATATATTATATATTATGAGCTTTAGAACTGTCATGGCACTTTGTTATCCTTTGCTTTACGGCTAGAGGTAAGGCTTAGGGTAATGGGGTGTTACAAATATCATACTCGAGAGACCTTCCTTAAATGCTTTTAGAGCTATTGTGTCTATTATTCATCAATGTTTAAATTTTCATGTGCAAGGTAATATAATAGGTATTATATATGCAGATTATATAAAAACTCATCACTGCTACAATGCCATTCTTAAACAATAAAGCGTAAGGCAGTCCATCAACATGTGCAGGCAGTATATAATTCTGAAGATGTTCCACTTTTGGTTGAGTTGGATCCTAGAGCAGACATTCAGGATAGACCAACTCCAATGGATGATTTAGAAAAAGTCTTCTTTACGAATGACTTTACCAAGTTTACCTACATTGGTCAAGCTTTGCATGGTCAAGAAAAGCATGAACTTGTCCAACTTTTACTTTAGAATGTAGATTTGTTTGCCTGGACCCCTACAGATATGCCTGGCATTGATCCCTAGGTAATCTGTCACAAGCTGTCCATCAACCCATCGATACGCCCTATAGCTCAAGAGAAGCACAAAATTGGTATGGACTACCGAATCGCATCTTTTAAAGACACACAAAAGTTACTAGAAGCAAGATTTATTCGAGAAATCTGCTTCACCAGCTGGTTAGCCAATGTTGTCATGGTAAAGAAATATAATGATAAATGCCGAATGTGTGTTGATTTTATTGATTTAAAAAAAGTTTGCCCTAAAGATGCATACCCTTTACTATGTAGTGATTTTTTTTCATAGGCAATGCATCTGGGTATGCTTCTTAAGCTTTATGGATACTTATTTTGGTTATAATCAAATTCTTATGCACCACTCAGATCAAGATAAAACTGCTTTTATTACTGAACATGGTAACTTTTGTTATAATGTTATACCTTTTGGTTTAAAGAATACAGGTGCTACTTATCAACATTTAATGGACCAAGTGTTCTCTAGACAAATTGGTAGAAATATGAAAGTCTAAGTAGATGACATGGTTGCTAAAACTAAGATAATCAACTAATATACCACTCCTCTCGATGAGATTTTTGCACAATTGAAAATTTATATCATGCGTTTAAATCCTAAAAAGTGTGCATTTGGAGTCCAAGGAGGTAAATTTCTTGAATTTTTATTAACAAGCCGAGGTATAGAAGCCAATCTAGAGAAATGTCGAGCTATAGTGGACATCAAGAGCCCAAAAACCCTCAAAGAAAGTCAACGACTAACAAGGAGACTTGTAGCTTTATCTCATTTCTTACCTTGCTTAGAAAATAAATCTTTTCACTTTTTTCAAACTTTGAAAAAGAAAAAAACTTTTGAGTGGAATGATAAATGTGAATAAGCTTTTAAATGTATTAAAAATATCATTGCTTTTTGTAAACCCCGCATAATTAACTTCATAATTAGTCAATAAATTAATTATTAATTCAAAAATTAGAAAATAAAATTTTATAGTTTAATGAGGTAGAATTAATTAAAATATGAATTTTGACACTAATTTTAAAGAATTTGACCCAAAATTGGGCCAAATGGACCGAACTGGACAAATTGGACCTAAACGGGCCCAAAGGCCCAACACAACCCACCATACACTTGAGCTTCAGCTTATTTCTCACTTCAACACAAAGAATCACATTGAATACGTTGAGAAGGGGAAGAACAAAAGAAGAAAGAACAAACCCTTGAAATTAATCCGATCGCCGCACTATTTGTGGCCATGTGACCACAGCATCGAGCTCTACGAATCTATCAGAACAATTTTATAGGTAAGTCTCATTCTCTTTCCTAGCTTCTCATCCCCTAAATTTCAAAATTCAATGAACAATTATGTTGAATTTTGTGTAATTTCAGTGTTTAGGTTCGAATTAGCTTGCGGTTATTGTCGGGTCTAACTCACTTGAGCTGTGGATCAGGTAAGAACCCTCAAACCCTTTGTGTAATTTTGAATTAGTGAACTCTATATTGATTATAGCGATAATTGTGGTGTTAGATTGAAAATTGATTGTTGGTTGGAGTCAAAGTGAGAATTTGGAAGCTCGAAATCAAACTTTGGTGGCTAGAAGGATGTTTAGTAAGGTTTTGAAATCTTGGAAGCTTGGAAAATGCTGAATCGTGAGGTGTTCTGGGCATTAGGAGGAATCGGCCAAGGTATGATTTTGGTTTCTCATAACTAAAATATAATGTGTCGTGAAAACTTAGGATAGTTAACTATAAGATAAGATTGAATTATTTATGATGTTGATGATTGAAATTGGTGCATATGTATGAGGGTTACTAATGTTGTGGTTGTGGTTGAGGCTATGATGTTTGTGATGTGTAATCTTGTATATAAGATTGGTAAATGATAATGATGATGTATATTGAAATGTTGTTTTGAACTTCAATTATTGGATTGAAAACTTGATGGAGATAGTGAGTTAGTATATTGAGAAGTGTTGTGGTATAATTGAGGTTGGTTTGGAGCCACTATGGTAAGATTTGGTAAGTTTTAAAGGGGGTGGGATTTTAAATGTTTTGAAAGTTGAGGTTTGGGATTTTAATGAAATCTTTGATTTTTGACCAATTTTGGTGAGCCATAACTCGGCCCCCGGACCTTCGAATTTGATCAAACTTATCTAGAATGAAAATTTGGTTTAAGAGGTTTACACCGTTTAAAGAACGGATGAAAAATATTTTAAAACAAAAAAGTTATGTGCGTCTAAAGTTTGGTATGCAAAACAGGAATTCTGGACATAGCAGCATTTTTGCAGCTTCTGCTATGCATGCGTAAGCGAGGGGCACACGCAACGCAGCCATTGGGCACTGCCCAGAGGCTCCGCGTATACGGCAGTGTGACACGTACGCGGGAGTGAGATTTTTCACGGTTGCGTACGTGGCCATATGGCACGCGACACGGGCAAAGCCCAGAATTGCTTCCTACGTACGCGAGTAGGGTGCCGTGTACACGGACCCCCTGTTTTTCTGAAATATAATTTTTTTCTTTTTAAACCATTCCTCTAGCTTTCAAAACCTTTGTAATTATTGTTTAAAGCCTGATAGGTGTATTTTGGGTAATAGAGTATGATTAGGACTAAGGAAGCGCTATAATGTTATATATGTTGTGATTGATGCCTGAATTCATAATGTATACTGATATGATGATTGATATTGATGAATATGTGGCTTATGCACTTTTAATTATCTGAGATATGAGTTTTCCTGGGTAAGATGCAGTGGCTTGCCATCACGTGCTCCAGGTTGAGACTCGATACTCTGCTGACCTTATGTCATAAGTGTGGCCGGACACTTATACCTTTCCAGATGAACTCTCCCCCGTGGATATACACGTGTGTTATATGATTAAAAGTGAATATGACTTGAGATTTGGGAGTGCACGATAGAGGGACAGTCCAATGCTTAGCTACCAGCACTTGTTGGGTTGGCTATACAACTGACAGATGAGAGTCATTAGCCATAGGACAGACATACATCATATGCATCTATGTGTTTGTTTGGTGTGCTTTGTTTGAAATGCCTAACTGATCACATAAATTACTTGCTACTTGTTTATCTGCTGTATCTGTACTCTAATTGTGATTTATTTGTATGTAATATCTATTTTGAAAATAAATAATTCCAATGGTGGTTGGAAGGTTCGGAGGAGTTGCACAGGGGAGTGTTAGATTAGAAAGAAGATCCTTAGTTAGTTGCCTAAATTTTTGGTTTAGTTGTATTTTATAAGAGTGAATCAAATGTCAGAAGTTCTAGGATCGCCTCTAGCTTTCCCGGGACCTTATATGTTAGTTATGTGGGCACTGTTACTATGCTGAGAACCTCCGGTTCTCATTTTATACATATTATGTGGTTTTCAGATGCAGGACGTGAGGCACCTCGCTGAGGCATTCTGGGAGCTTCGGAAAGCAAAGGACTCTAGCATTTTGGGATTCCATTTTGGTTTTGATATATCTATATATATATACTTTACATCTCCATTGTATATATATATGTATGTATATTATATTTTGCCCTCTTAGAGGTTGACTTGGAGAAACATGTTCTGTAAATAATATTTGGGTCTTTTTGGGATTCTCATGTATATATGTGTATATGTATATATGCTCTGGCCGGTTAGAAGCTTTGTTATCTATATCTTTGGAATTATTTTCCTATGTGTATATATGTGTGTCTGTGTGTCACTTTACTCTTATCTCGTCTGATTTACGTTTATCGCTTACGCAAGTGATGCGCTTTTCTGTTTAACGCTTTTGTTTATCTTTTCTTCAAAAGGCTCCTAGATAAAACCCTTTTTCACCTATATTATATATATGACTTTACTTTTAGAGGTCGTAATACCTCATCACCTTAGTTTTATGACTTAAGCATAAGACTCTGTGTGGTAGGGTGGTACACTTCTCCCATAATTTTACAGAGACCTAAGATTGGCAAACCATTACATTTATATTTATCTAATACAGATTATTCTGTTAGTTCAATTTCGGTTACAAAAATAGGAAAGGAACAACACCTAATTTATTTTGTAAGCATATCTTTGCACCATGCCGAACTTCGATACCCTAAGCTGGAGAAACTGGCCTTGGCACTAATTTCAACAGCTCGACGACTACAACCTTATTTTCAAAGTCATACTATCATTATTCATACTGAACAACCATTACATCAAGTGATTGCAATTCCCGAATTGAATAGGAAATTGAACTCTTTAAGTTTGATATACTATACCAATCTAGATAATATCTCAAATCCCAGTATTTGGCTGACTTCATTGCTGAGTTTACCATTTCAAGCAATGATGAACTTGTCCCCAAATGAACACTTTATGTTCACAGTGCATCTAATCCAAATGGCTATGGCACCAGAGTTCTTTTAAAAGACATTTCTGGTAAGTTTTTAAAACTTCTTTGCAATTTTCATTCACTACTAGTAACGACCATGCAGAATATGAAACTTTATTGGCCGGATTAAAGTTAGCAAAAGATATTCAAAGACAGAACCTTTAGGTAAATTGTGACTCTTTATTAGTTGTACAGCAAGCAACTGATGTATTTCAAGTGAAGGATCATTTATTACAAAAATATTTACACATGTTAAAGAATCACATTACCTTTTTAAAAAACTTTGAAATACATCATATACCAAGAAAACAGAACATAGAACTGATATCTCATCAAAATTAGCAACAACACGACCTCATGGTCACTCTGCAATATTTTTACAATCTACTTTACATGAACCTAGCATAGATTTAAGCTCTGTTTCAAGTATATCACAGTGTACAGATTGGAGAACTCCATATATATAATACTTGCAGACATGTCACTTATCATTTGAGATAACAGACACAAGGAAGTTTAAGCTCTAAGTTTATTTTTCATACCACTGTTAAAATGTTTGAATCATGATGAAGCCAAATTGGCAATAACTGAGGCACATGAGGGTGTATGTGGTACTCACATCGACAACCAAAGTCTAGCTTCCAAAATTTTGTGTGCTGAATTCTTTTGGCAAATCTTACAAGATTGTAAGAAGAAGGTCATGACTTGCGATAGCTGTAAAAAACATGCACTTGTTATTCATTCTCCTGCCAAACTCTTACACTCATTTGAGGTTAGTTGGTCATTTCACAAATGGGGGCTCGATATCATCGGCCCATTTCCATAAGCTCTCGGGTAGGTCAAATTTTTAATTGTAGCAATTGACGATTTCTCCAAATAGATAGAAGCTCAGCCATTAGCTAAAATTACGTTTGATAAGATAGTAAGATTTGCCTAGAAGTATATGATATGCAGGTTTGGTATCTTTCAACACATTATCACTGATTTTTTATAGAATTTCAAAATTCATCATCATTTTTCTTCTGTAGAACACCTACAGGCTAATGGACTAGCAGAAGCAGCTAACAAGGTCATTCTCTATGCATTACGAAAGAAATTGGATGATGCTAAAGGCATGTGGGCCGACCTTGTTCCAGAAGTCTTATGGAGATACAACACCACGCCATAGTCCACCACCAAAGAAACCCCTTTCTGATTAGTTTACAGTTCCGATGCTATGGTCCCACTCGAGATCTCACAACAATCCTTAAAAAAAAATTAACAAAAATGAATTTAACGACACAAGACTACTAGAACTTGACACTCTTGAAGAGGTTCAAGATATTGCTACTATCAAACACCAAGCTACGCAAGCTCGGATTGCCAGACGATATAACGAAAGAGTACATGCTCGAAAATTCCAGAAAGATGACTTGGTACTATGCAAAACTGAAGATGTTTGCAAACCTCCAAGACATGGGAAGTTAGCTGCGACCTGGGAAGGACCATTTTGTATATCTCAAGTATTAAGGCATAGTGCATATCAAATTGAAACTTTAGAATATTGCATCTCTAAAGTTGTATTACAGTTAAGACAAGCACGGGATGTACTCTTTTTCCTACTCACAAGATTTTTTCCTACAAGAATTTTGTTTGGAGAGGTTTTAATGAGACACTACCATCTGCACCTTCACAATAAAGGTTCATGAATTCAATCATCTTTGTTTTCATATATATCTTGTTGTTATCAAAAATCATTTTTGCATAATGGCCGATTATACATATCATTAATTAATACACAGCGAACATCTCTACTTCAATCACATCTCCTAACCGACCTATATGTTGGCAATCAATTAAAAAATCTACTACCCAACAAAATTGTTGGTCAAGCAAACAAAAGCTTCAAACTAAGCTATAATTCGGCGTTCAAATCTAATATATTAGTTCACATATATCACAAACAAAATAAACATAATTTCAACCAGCACATACAAAAAATAAAATAGCTACTAAACAATCTACAGCAATCGCCATCACTGTTAATTCATTCACAATGTTTTCATCTTGTCTTTCAACTGCAGCATCATCATATATGAGCTTGCCTTTAAAAATAACCTTGGTGAGATCCATCTTCAAAAAGTCAAATTCTAGAGCTAAAAACTTTGTCTGAGTAACTGCTCTATCAAAGTCATCTATAGACATATCTAGGAAATCTGACTCTTTATTCTTCTCCAAATTCTTTATCTTCACAGTGATCTCCACCACTTGATTTTGAAGTAATTTATTATCTTCTTCACACTTCTCATTTTTCTACAACATTTTCTCATTCTCTTTTTTTTAAAAATTCAACCTCTTCTTTCTTTTTCTTTATTTTCTCCAAAGCCTTTGTTTGTTGACCCTGTTTAATGGTAAAGTCTTCTTTCAACTTCAAATGACCCTCCATAGCACTTTTTTCCTTTTTATAAAAAATTTCTCAGCTACGCCGAATACTCAGCAGCCGAGCACCAACAACCTGTAACGTTATAAAATCCTCGTCAAAATTTATAAACCGAATCCAATTCAAAACTCACACATTACTTACTTAAAAGAACTTATCTATGGCAATATCTCTAACACCATTGACAAAGAACCACATCAATGCTAGACTTTGCAAATTCATTAGCTATCACAATATACGGGAAGTTATCATCCCATAAAGAGATCCATCCCCGCTTTCAACAAAAACGTGCAACTTTTTCTGATTACCAATAAAATTTGTCAATTCATCCAATTGAATCTCCTGTTCTTTCTTCTTTGTTCTCGAAACCTTGTTCACTTCCTTTACAGCAACTTCATTCTTCCTCTTTTTACAATGATTGGTTTTCACTTTTATTAGGATTTGAGCTTAAACCCGCATTTTCCCATCTTTTCTTCAAATGAGCCCTTAAGCTCGTAGCAGTCACAATGGGGGCTCGTTCACCTATCACCACAATAATTCAAACAAAAAATTTAGATCATATATTTTTCTATTTTACAATAATATACACATGTTACCAATACAATACTCAACAAAATATTGCAACACAGCATCCTTATTCTGATCCCAAGGCAGCAAATCAGAAATAGTTAATAACCTATTTTTCAGAATTTTCTCAACTAAAAATTCCAACAACCTTTTATTAGTTTCGCTAATTATTTCTAACTCCAAAATTTGCAATAGTTAGTCACACCAAAAAAGAGAAAACTTTTTTACCAAATGTTTGTCAATATAAAATGAAAATTCCTCTTCGACAATTTTAACTTTCAAATAAATTTCTTTAAAATCCTTGATAGAGGACTTATAAAGTTTAAACACAGACCAGCTAGGTGAGCTATTAAGGTTTATCCAAACACCCTTCCATACACTCTTTGCTTGGAATAGGGAGAAAACACAGTTAGCGAAGGCTGGACCTCCAAATGCTCCATTAAAATATGAAAACATTTCAAGAATGCCCAACCGTTTGGATGAAGCTGCGAACAGGCACAATTCAATTGCCTCAACACAGCACATTTAAACCCAATAAAAGGTAATTTTATCCTAAGTTCTTACAACATGCAAATATAAATATAAAAATACTCAAAATTCCTTTTTTTATGAAATACATGATCTTCACTTTGGCAAGGTAATAACTCTACATTAATACCAGCACCCTTTCTCATTACCTTAGACTTATCAATCCTCTCAACACTCTCGCTATCAATGAACAGTGAAACCCGAATTTTCATGTCCTCATCTACTTAAGAATAAGGATCACCACCTTCCAATTTTTTTCTTTTCCTCTTTCTCATCAAATACACAGAAGAAAAACAAAGAAGCAAGGAAGAATCACAAAAATAGAAGTGATAAATGCAAATACTAACCTCTCTAAGCCATTTTATGCTTAAACTGTTTTCTTCTAAGACCAAATTCCTATGCTTTATGAAATTGCTAAAATCCTTCACTTTCAACTTTACTTTCCTTCTTTTAGAATGAATAATTAACATTAACTTCATTTACTCATGAAAACTATTCCACATCTTTCATCCTCATCGTAAACTTCATTTCAAAGCATTTTACATAAATGGTTCTGATTTCCTAGAAAGTTGAATAGTTACATCTTCTCTTTCTTAATTTCTCACTTTTTTTTATGTTTTATAATAATAAGGACGGTTGATCTTGGGGACTATATACTCTCATTAATTCAAGCAAGTTATAACTTCTGCAAAAAAGCTCAACCTGCTTTATTAAATTCCCAACAGATCAAGCTTGGCAGCTATGATCTTCCCATTATAATTCTGATGTATGCTATAACTTAATTGAACGTTATAACTCTGTCAAATGTTACAAATCAAAAGATACGATAAAACCGTTACAACTCGGATATCGAAATGTATGCAAACTAATAAAAGTATATGATGGTCATTCATTATCGAATCATAACTGATGAACAGATAATGAGGCACACCTAAGCTATATAATAATATAAAGGTAAAGGCAAAAGATATGTTCGAAATCCATTCTCTTGAGCTTAAGAAATGCTTCACAATACTGACATAAACATCAGAGTGTTTTGTGCAGGTACTCACACTTCGTATTTTTCTGTCGTCCAAACTATAACTCATTTTGTTTGAAGACCTTGAAGATATATGAAAAAGACGAATTATACATGTTAGAAACAAGAGATTAAACTGGAGAAAGAATTTGTATATTATTAAGTGTATTCAAGTTGTCTGTAATAATACAATATAGAAGGGTATTTATAGGTGCTAAGAGAATCGAAATAATAAAGACGTAATATCCTATAATAAATATTCAGATATGCTAAATAATGCTAATTGATCTTAATTATATTCTAACATCCCCCCCTCTCTCAAACTCATGAAACTTATTTAAAACAATGAAATAAAGAAAAAAACTGCATAAACTGATAAAACAGGTGCAGACGAAACTGCCGGAAGGAAACGCAGACGGAACTTCCGCTTGTCTGAAGGAAACAAAACGGAACTGCCGCTATCTGAAGGAAATGCAGATAGAACTGCCAGAAGGAAGCGCATATGGAACTGCCATGAGGAAACGCAGAGGAATCTGCCTCAAAGAAACACAGACGAAACATAGACAGAACTGCCACGAAAGAACGCAGACGGAACTGCCATGAGAGAACGTAGACTAAACTGCCGAAAGAGAGTGAAAACTATATGATTTTTTCATGAGAATAGGTAAGGAGCGGATGACAATGGTGTTTGACCATTCGACTCGGAAAAATATAAGACAGAGAAAACAGGCTAGTCGGTGAGGTGAAAAAGTATCAAAGAAGTGACAAAAGGTAAGAAAAATGGCCTAGAAAAAAAAGTGCAAAAACTACGGTGATTTCACCGCAAGGAAAACAACCTATCCTCTTCAAGGAGGATACCATGACTCTGATACCATGTTAGAAAAAAGAGACTAAACTGGAGAAAGGATTTGTATATTATTGAGTGTATTCAAGTTGTCTGTAATAATACAATATAGAAGGGTATTTATAGGTGCTAAGAAAATTGAAATAATAAAGACGTAATATCCTATAATAAATATTCAGATATGCTAAATAATTGATCCTAATTGATCTAATTATATTCTAACAATACAAAACAGACAAGCAAGGTTACGCAAGAACAATACTAAAAAATATTCAAATAATGAGTAAAGTCATATATAATGCATAATATTACCTTATATATAATGATGCATACCTAATAATATATATGGAAATGCACCTTAACACATATAATAATATTGTTTCCACTTCTCCATATTTAGGGTTAAGTTTTTTCTTGAGAAATTTTAAAAACATTTTTAATATTTAATTTATTTTAATTTATCTTTAATATTTTAGATAAATTTTAATTTTATTTTTGAGAAGTTAACACCACCAATGAAAATGTTACATGACAATTATATGTTGTGTGCCACAAATGTATGGTAATTTTAGACTAACGTGTCAATAAAGCATCAATGCAAGAGTATTCCATTTATCGTCTATATTCCGATATATATTTTGCTAGATGGACATAGCTTTTGTGAACAATATGAATAATGAGTTTTAAAATTGGTCTAATAAAATAAAAATATACTATACTCCTAAATTATCCACCTAAATTTTAATAGTAGGATAACCATTCGCATACCTAATGAATTGAACATTCGATATATTCATTGTTAATATTGTTTAATATTTTTATTATCTACCTATACTTTTTTTATAACTAAAATATATTAACACATGAGGAATAAAAAATCAAACGTTATGAATATAATTAAAACTAAATTAAATGTAAACTCTTTGAGAACAAAACTTAAAGCATAGTAGTAATATGGTAGATATTTTTGTAAAATAAAAGTATACCAAGTATTTTTAAAATATACCCATTTATTATGGTAACATTTTTTATTAAAAAACAAATATGTAATTAGGATAAGTAACTAACTATTACATATTCTTACTAGTAAACAATATAAAAGTATTTTAACAGTATATATCCAAGTTATGTTTATATAATAAAGAGTAAAGTATCATTTATGTCTCCAACGTTTGGGGTAAGTCTCAAACCTGTCCCTAACGTTTTAAATGTCCTATTTGTATCCCAAACGTTTCTAAATCGAATCAATGTTGTCCTACCATCCAATGACTAAAATTTCGTTAACGGTGTTGCATACGTGGAGGTTAGTATACACGGTGACAGGGCGTTTGTTTGTTACCGTTATTGAATTAAACAAAAAAGAAAAAAATAAATAGATAAATCATAAATGTGAAAATAGGGTCCTCTTCAAAACCCTAATTGCAAAATCGTCTTCTCCTTGCTGCTGCAGCTTCTCTGAAGCTCGATTTCCTCTGCTTGAAAAAAGATGGAGTATGAAGCATGCCAATCTGAAGCGACGCAAAGCAGCAAGCAGGCTACACGAAATAGAAACCAAGCACGTCGAAGGAGGACAACTTGCTACTGTGGGGAACGGCCTGTGCTCGCCACCTCATCGATGGTAGAAAATCCTTGGCGGAGGTTCGGGGTTGTGTTAACTTTGGGGTGAGGTTTAGCCATGTGTTTATTTGTTGTTGAGTTATATGTTTTGACAATCTGTGGGTGTGACTTGGTTGTCTCATGTTTGGTTTAGATTGGAGAAGAATGCAGTTATTTTGTATAGCAGAACCAGAGGAAGATCCCCCACAAGTTTCAAGGTTAAGAATGAAGGTCAGAAATTTGAAGGGCAAATTGGATAAAGTTGAGTTCAGGTTCATGGTTGCAGTGGGAGTTGCTTTAGTTGGATGGACAGTTGCACTAATATTGGTTTGTGAAAGAACAACCACCACCAAATTTGGGAGACTTTTACTACAATGATGTTGCTGGAGATGATGAGGCTTAGGAAAAAATTATTAGATCCCTAACTTGTACTCTGTATTTTGGCTTAGAAATAGCAGTGATGTTGAACTGGTTGGTGTTTTGTTGAACTCAATGAAATTGTAATAAAATGATATTTTGTTGAATTAAGTTTGATGAAAGGCTAGATTGTGCATGTGTAATTAAATGCAATGTTGTTTTATTGAACTCATCTGAATTGTGGAAATGAATTGAATGAAATGAAGTGTTATATTTTTCATCCTATTTAAATCAATCAAGTCATGAGCATAACAACAATCAGAACTTTAACATACTACTTAATCATTAACCATAACATTGTCATTGGCTACAACCACAACAGATTCACAGCAAAATAACAAATAAGAGCTACACATTTTGCTCCACAATAACGGTATGAGATAACAAACTATAGTCTTTAAACTAGTTTTCACACATTATAATGATACTAAAGAGAAGTTTTTTACTCAAAAATAAAGTTTCCAAAAAACATAAAACTGCACACATCATAATCATCACATCTTTTTCCATGCTTTGGGAGGTGTCCTAGCCATGAACTTGAGTTGGGATATGCTGACGTGCTTCGATGGGCTTGGCAGCACCTTGAGATTGTTGTGCTTGGTAGCACCCTTGAGTTGTCCAGAATTATTGTTGGATGGGGTCAACTTAGCCTTCTTTGAAGTAGCCTGAGATTGTTGGAAACTCACATCATTGGCAGATGATTTTCTCTTTGGCCTTGACATTGTGGTCTTCTTTGAAGCAGCTTGTGATTGCTTAGAAGCCTGACTAGAGATAGTACTAGAGATAGTGCTAGAGATAATTCTAGAGATGATTCTTGAAGCTCTTCTTGTAGATCCAGCAACTTTGTTTGCCTTGTTAACAGCCACAATACCACATTATAATCTTTGAATGCAATTAATAAAAATGAAGCCCGAACCAGAAAAAACCAAGCAGAGTACTTACCGACGTAGTTGCAGCTACTTTGCGCTTCTTTGGACACGTCCGTTTGTTGTGACCTCTAGCAAAACAATAGGAGCACTTCTGATTCTGCCCTTCGCGAGATACTCCTCCCTTAGTTGGGTTCTCATTTGCAGCTTTATTCCGTTTTAGTTTAGGCCTTCCAATGGGTTTTCTATAGATTTGTGGCAAAACGTCATCAAATTGTGTCTTCTCCCACAGGTTGGGGCCATTCACGGGATATACCTCATGTTGGTAGAACTCATAGTAAGTTGCTTTCTTGTAATAGTTTGCAACAAAGTTGTCCACATTGAATCGCATCTTCCTAATGCAGGTCATTGCATAAACACAGGGGATTCGAACACTCGTGAGTCTTCAAATCAACCACGAACTTCTCTTTGCCTCCATGGATACTAGTTACCTCATATTTGTCACGACCAGCATACGTGCTCACCCACTTACCACTTGCATCAGTTTGTTTTTCAACCTTAATCTTGATACGGGGCAACACCTCTCTTGGGTATTCAATTATTTGATCCCTATTATCAGCCCAACGCCTCATTATGTATACTCTGATGTCTTTAAACATGCTGACTATTGGTTTCTCTCTGGCGTCCACAATCACAGAGTTAAATACTTCACACATATTATTTACCAAAGTATCACACTTAGACTAAGTCCCAAACTTATGCCGGCACCAATATCTGGTTGGTACCTCCATAAGGTGGTTGTAGGCTCCATTATCAACCTTTTGGATATCAGCCATCCTTCTCTCCCACTCTTGTAAGTAAGTAGCTTTTGCAGCATTTCACATCATCAATTTTAGTTGTAGCCCTAGGAATCTCTTCCTGAAATTGCTGTAAAGATGTCTAACACAAAATCTATGATCCACTCCAAGAATGAGCTCATCGAAGGTTGGAACTAAACCCTAAACCCACCATATACACAGTTGAAGCAGTAATTAAATCAGTATGATATTTGATAGGTACAATTAAATTAGTAATTGAATTGGACATGCACAATTCAAACACTAACTAATAAAAGTCCGAAGAAGAGTCAAACACTAACTCATACAATTCAAACACTAGGATCACCAGGGCAGCAAGACTAACACTAACACTAGGATCAATAAAGTAGCTTTTAGTTGAGGTGAGTGTAGAAATAAGTACCTTCTGTTGGTCAGACATAAAGGTGCATCTCCTTATCTTGTCATAGCCAAAGTCATCACACAGATTGGTAAGAAACCAAGTCCATGTGTCCTTAGTCTCTGCTTCAACTACTGCATAGGCTATTGGCAATATCTGGTCGTTCGGGTCCCAGCCAATAGTCGTGAAAAGTTGACCTCCATATGGTGTCTTGATGAAGCACCCGTCAAGGCAAATTATTGGTCTGCAAACCATAAAACTCTTCTTGCATGCATCAAGGCACACATAGAGTCTTTGAAACTTTGGCCTTAAATTCACACCCAGTTTTGGTCTCTCAGAAGCAAACTCAGGTGGTCTCTCCACTTGCAACTTCATTGTAGAACCCGGGTTAGACCTCAGCAATTCATGACAATAGTCATAGAGTCTCTGATACTGCTCTATGTACGTTTCTTGTAACTCATCAAGTGCAAACTGTTTAACCCGGGCAGCTTTAGACTTAGTCAGCTCTACATTCCACTTGCTATATGCTTTCTTTATTAGTGTGGAGAGCTTTATCTTTGGATTCTCAGCAATCTTATTTAGAAACACCTTGCTCAACTATTTTGCATGCATAATCCCAATTTTCAACTCTCTAGAACAGCTATGCTTGTTGTGGCAGCTGGTTAATTGCCATGTTTGCTCATTCTTCATCTTTTCACAGTATGCAAACTAGTTGCAACCCTCCACGCAAGTAACCTTCACTCTCCAAAGGTCAACCTTATCAAACCTCAAACCCCTCCCAGTGTGTACAGCATAGGCAGTAGCACAATCCTTAAACTCCTCTCTTGATACATAAAGAGTTCCAACCTTCCACTTGTACTCGCTCATGTCCTTTAGCTGCTTGTGCAACGGATACTTCTTGGCAACACTATTATCATCCTCATCATCATCAATAATAGGCATATCCAGAAAATCTTGAGATTCATATCCTTCTTCCTCATCACCTAAACCTGCAACAATCTTCTCCTTACCTTTGTCACTCCTACTTTCTTTTGCTGTATCTGTTTGGGTTTCAGTTGATGCAGTCTCGAATCTATCCCATACCTTGATGTTGACATCTACTAAGTCCTCTACCCCTTCCTTGTCATTATCACTGTCACCAAACACAACTTCGACAGCACTATCTTCTGAACAATAACCATTTTTGGAATCATAAATCCATGAATCACTACTATCATCTTCACCACCCTTGGGTTCATAGTCCTCGTCCTCACTGCCATCACTACCCTCTTCTTCCTCATCTGATTCATCTGTTCCATCTTTCTTACCCACAATTTTTTCCTCCACATTTGGGCCAGGATTTATCTCCACCTGTCCAACTGCATGGGCCTCAAATGTAACCATTGGGCCTGGCCCATCAGATCCACCTGCCTTCACTTGCATGGTAGTTTCAGTACTCCCTAACATGTGTACATCCTCAACCTTTTCATGGATATCACTAGTTTTGTGAACTACATACAGCTCCACCATATCCTCCCTAACCCCAATGTTAGCCATATCCATTGCATCTTTGTCAGTTCGCAGCATCCTTAAGCCTTCTTCTGTACTCTGATCCTGTGATTTGTACCACATTACTGCAATATCTTTCTTCAAATACCCTTGTCTGCTCACTATGTTGTAAACCTCAATCAGGCTCCACTCGTCTTCATTGCAGTAGTCTATCACAGTTGTCTCCCCACCCAAATACTTCAAAGGCCCTCCTTGAAGTCCAAAGCTACCTTGGTGGTAAACTTTGACACTAAAATAACTCATCCTAAACAACATACCCTGTTACATCAGGTAAACATAGTGAAACAACATCAACCGTAAGCACAGATTAAATCACCAAAAAAAGTAAATTCATGCCCTAACTAACATAAGCAAGGGACATTTTTCTGGGAATAAAAAAATCAACTAAACCCTAAAATGCAAACAATCTCATATATGGCCATTGTTTTTCATGGAACCACTCAACAAAACCCCAAAAAACAAAATTTTTTCCTAGTACATACCTTGTCGAACGAAACCACCCTGTCACCAGAACAAAGGTGTAAGCTTTTATGCAACACAACCAACAACGCTCCGCCAACTACCTTGCAGCCCCTACCTGCGATCAGCCTCGAAGAAGAGTAAAACGTGTGTAGTAAGGAGAACTGGAATGAAAAACGTTGCATAGAAGTGCTCTGTTTCTTCAACGTTTCGTATTTGCTACAGTGAATGGTATAATGGGCGCGAAGAAACAGACGTGTCTATGTTACCCTTTGGGCTTACTCACTTAACCTTCACGTATGCAACGCCGTTAACGAAATGTTAGTCATTTGGACGGTAGGACAACATTGACTTGATTTAGAAACGTTTGGGATACAAATAGGACGTTTAAAACGTTAGGGACATATTTGAGATTTACCCCAAACGTTGGGGACATAAATGATACTTTACTTTATAATAAAAGTGATACGTTTAAAAAAATATTTTTATATAATTTACTAATAGTAATATATAATACTTACTATATTTTTTGTTATTAATAAAATAAAATATTATTATATTAAAATTAGTCTTAATAAAAATAATAAATTTTAAAGGTGTTATCAATATAATTTTTATTTTTATACTTGAAATTTGCATGTTATTTCAATTTTATTATTAATATTTAATTTTAATAGTAAATTTTATTACATTGCTATCAGACCGGCTATACTTTATGGTACAGAGTGTTGGACGGTCAAAGGAGAATACGAACATAAGTTAAGTGTGACAAAGATGAAGATGTTGAGATAGATGAGTAGTCATATGCGATTAGATAGAATAAGGAACGAAGATAAAAGAGAGAGTTGGAGTATCACCTATTAGGAAAAGATGGTAGAATTGTGTCTTAGGTGGTTTGGATATGTGAGAAAAAAACTGACAGAATACCCAGTTAGGAGGGTGGATGAGATAGAAGATGGATAAGGGGTGAAAGGTTGGTAGAGAAAAACTTAGGAAAAACATTCATGAGGTGGTCAAACGAGATCTACATTGTAAACTGTCTCTCTATAGATATGATATATGATAGAGCTCAATAATGTTGTTTAATTCATGTAATCGACTCTATCTAATAGAACAATATTTTATTATTGTTGTTGTATTTAGTTTTAATTTTATTCTTAATATTTTAATATATTTTAACAATTTTGAATTGACATATCACTGACATATTAACCTAGATTGCTATATGTTGGTATATAATTGTCACGTTAATATTTTCATTAACGGTGTTAATTTCTAAAAGTATAATTAAAATATATTTAAAATCTTAAAGAAAATTAAAACAAATTACACATTATTAAAAGTATCTTTAAATTTTTTTAAAAAATTCAAAAACAAAAGTATACTTTGATTCTCACGTATTTATGGTTTGGTCAAAGGTATCACAAGCAGACAGTAAGTGTGAACTGTATTTTGGTAATTGCACAGTACATCAACGTTCAGCCTAGACGCCACATATATAGCATGCAATGCTTTGTTTTGCTAAATTCATGATCCGTTTACATCTTCACACTTTTTTCTAATAATAATTCCTTTTTTTATCTATCTCAAGCGTATAACTTTTTCTTTTGGACATTATCCATAAGTTAAAATAGCAAGTATTTGTATTATACATATACTTACTATTTTAACTAATTGATAAAATGATTAATAATAGCGATAAAATGTTGAAACTTAAGATAAAAAGACATTTTACGTTTAAATTTGAATTTTTCACGTCTTTATAATGTATATTTTAGTCAGTAATATTAAATGATTAAGATATTTTGATAATAAAATTAAATTAAGTTAGTTGAATAATTTAAAAATTGATAACAAAAATTATAATTGAAGAAGAAGAAAAAAAAACATAAAAAAGAGGAGAAGGAATATAATTGAATTTAGTTATAAAAATAACTTCTTGACTCAATATTTTTTTATTTTAGTTGATACTTTATTCAAAAATTTATTAAACTTAAGAATATTTTAGATAGTTAATTTTAGTAGATTGAATAAGCTGGTTATATAAATTAATTTGGGTTGATTAAATTAGGGGTGAGCACGGGTAGTGAATACCCGATTACTTGTCCGAATCCGAACCGAACTAATTAAATTAGTTCTGTAACTAACGGTTAATTGGGTCTAATTTGAACCAAACCAATGACCTTTGTTAGTGATTGGTTCGGATATCGGGTATCAGTTCTAGGGGTGCGGAATCTGAACCAACCCGTGAATCTGACCATATATTAATTAAATAAAAAAATAAAAATATATATGATTTTTAGTGGCTTTTAATGAGATTATTCACTATTAATATGTTTTGATTTTAATGAGTTTAGTTTTTAATATATTTGGTGTTTAACATGTTTAGATTATTTATATTAATGTTACATGTTTATCGTATTTGTTGAATTTTTAAGATAAAAATTTGGTTTTTTTATGAATTTTAAAGTCATCGGGTACCCAATTATCCAAACTGAATCAATCCGTTCTTAATCGGTTTGGTTTGGTTCGGGTACATGCACAAAAAATACAAATCCAAACCAAAGTGGACCAATTACATTTTGATCGATTCGGTTCTAATTTCACCTTGAATCCGAACCAAATCAACCCGTACTCACCCCTAAATTAAATGATTAACTCATTCGTCTGTTTAAACATGTGTTGAGGTTTAAATTTCACTTTGTGTATGTAACAACTCATTGACTAGTAACAAACTCTTAAATAAAACTCATATTAATGGCGGATTAGTCCTTATCAGGTTGGAAGATGTCGTACAGAGAAAAGAATTGTACCATACCAATATACACTCTTCCTACAGAGAAAACAAAAATTCACAGCATGCTTTCCGAATCTAATTCCTTATAAAATTCTTTTCAAGAAAACGAAAGAGAAGGAATGAACACCTGAGTGTGATGCTGTTTTCAGAAAGTTTGTGTGACGTTAAATTTCTCTAAGGTCATTTTTAAATCCAACATTTCCTCCAAAATAAAAAAATCCACTGGCTGAGGACTGAGGAGGCAATGAACTTAAAATAAAATTGTGGTTGAAAAGAGAAATGATAAAAAGACAACATAGAGAAATCAAAGAGATTTTCAAAAGTAATTGTTTTTGGGAACTTGAACCAAATAAGAATGTCTATTTAAAGTCCTTTGCAGCTCAGCACTTACTGGAACTATAAGCTTGTGAGATCTGTGCACTTTGCAATTCACTACTCTTTCTCCCCAAAATCTCAATAATAATAATTTTATTATTATCATTTTGTGTTTGACAATATTGATCATCACAATGAAGGTATTGAAGAGTACCGTCTTTTTTCTCTTATGTTAAAATTTTTTTTTTTTTTTATAGCCAACTTATGCATTCTTTAAGCAATACTATGTTTTTTTTTTTCTTGCAGATTCTTCAATGGATGCAAAAAAGGATAAATGGGAACGATGAGAAAAAGAAACCAAGCCCAATTTCAACTACTTGTAAAATCATTTTTTCAACTTTGTCTTTGTTTTGCATCAACATTAGTATCCAGTTACACAGGAAATTTCTTAAAAGCTAGATTACACTGTGTTATAAGTCCTTGTCTCTTTTATCATAACTTGTAAAGATTTTGACTAAGATTTTTTGTTTCTAGGTTTAGATAACAATATAACACAGTATTTTCTATGAAATTTTTTCTTTTTTTATTTTATTTTATGGATTTAAGATCACATATATAGTTATAGAGAAAAAAAAAATACTAATGTTCCACAAAATTAAGTTTTGTGGAATCACTTTATGTTAAAGAATGTGTCACACCTAAAGTCCTAAACTTTGTTTTGGATGAACAGGGGGATCTACGTGACTACGTAATAGGACTTAAGGTGGAGTTATTGTAATTTCCAAATTTTCAAATAGGAGAATATATAAGAAAAAAGTAACAGTTAAAAATAACATACATCAGCTACATATTCATTCATCAATATATATTATGAGAGAATTTAATTTGATCACTGACCATTTTTTTTTCCCTAAACAACAGATTATATGAGACATTATGAACCTTGCAAACAAGAGTTCGGTGATTGGCCTCAAGCACTTCTTGCAATTGGAACCTTTGGGACTAATAGTGATAATCAGAAAGAAGATTCAGAAAAGACTAATAAGGGCAGAGCATTAGATCCACCTTGTTTTCAAGATTGTGAGGATGAATTCACTCTTGAAGAAGTTGGAAGCCTTCAGAATGAATTCAACAAGTATTTTCAGGTGCCGGAGGAGCCAAACTCGGCCGCAAAGCCATTGAGCACTGAAAATTCAAGCTTAGAAGAAGAAGGGCATTATGGTGATTTCCACCAGAGCAGCAGTTTAATGGATGCCAAGGGAAAAGATCAATGTTTGGATCATAGCCGCAAGAATGGTGTTGCAAAGAAATCACTTAATTTTCTTCTAAAGAAGATGCTTGTTTGCAACAGTGGATTTCAGCCTACTACTCCTTTTCTCAAAGATCCATCACTCTCCACAGAGTCCAGAATGGAGAAGGTAAATCATAGATGGTTTGTTATTTTGATATTTTCACAACTAATAAATTTTGGACAATTTAATGGATGAATAACCACTCCAATTGGTCTTTAAAAGATTTTAAATCCAAGACTTTAGTCTTAATAAATTTTTATTATTTATTTGTTATTTTGCAAGCGGGCTAATTTTTCTTATAATTATATATTTAGGATTTAATTGTCTTATGATGATAAAATTTGTTATTAGAAATTCATTTTTCTAATATGCATATTAAAATTTTCATTGAGAATAAATAAGTTACTGCATTAAAGACATTCAATGGATAAAAATTTGTTAAAAATCAAAATAATTTATTGAAATTTTTTAAAGATCAATTTAAGTGTATAGAAAAAAAAAGGCGTAATGTTGTCACCAAAAATAAAAAATAAAAAAAAGCGTAAAGTTGACATTTCTCTCTCTCACTTTTTTAGTAATCAAAGTTATTGTAATCTATTTTAGAAATTAGAAATTTTATAAGATAATGTTATAAATTATTTGCTAAAAAATTATTAACTAAATAAAGTTGTTTGATATAGACAATTTTTTGGAAAAAATTGTTGAAACAGCATTTTCAAATAAAAAACAATAGATAGCCATTCCTCTGGCAATTTAACTTAATTACTCCTTTTATGATTGACTATTCTATTAGTCTTTACTTTATGCTTGTGATTTTTCAGATTTTGAGGGCAATACTTAACAAAAAGATATATCCCCAAGGGACCTCTTCAACAATGTTTATAAAGAAGTACCTAGAAACCAAATCAATTCCCCAATATTATTCTGATGATGATGACAATGATGATGATGAATTTGCTAAAGCTGTAGTCAATGGATGCAAATGGGTCAAGACAGATGCTGAGTGTAAGTTCTCTACAATGATTTGATTATTTATTAATTAAGCTTTTGTGGTCAATTAGCATATACATTCTTTTCATACAGATTTAGTTTTCATTTTTTAAACATTTGAATTTATAATAATATAATCCCATGCAAATTATACCCAAATTTCTTCCTACTAGCTTGTTGGAACTTGAATGTTAATATATTTTGAATTTTAATCCTATATTGTAAATTATTATTATATGACTTCATATAAGAAATATCATACATAGTAAAAGCGTATAATAGAAGAGAATCAATATACAGGTTTTATTATTCAACTGCACCTATTAAGAGAAATAGTATTAATATTAAATACTTATAGTAATTTAAAGATAAATAAATATCAAAATGAATTAGAATGATAAAAAGAACATTAAAAAATAATACAAAGAAGAAAATAAAGCTATGCAGCCTAAGAAAAAAAAAATGTGATGCATATATTATATTAGAAAATTATCAAATTGTTTGTTGTAAGAATACCTTAGTTTCTCTTGTAATAATATTATTATAAATAGATAGATTGCAGCTAATAGCTATTCTGACATTAATTCAATTTCTACTTTGTGGTTGCAGATATTGTTCTTGAAATATAATTGGCTTCTTCTTATTCATTACTACTTTGATTTATTTGGTCAACCCTGCTCATCAAGGAAGCTAATAATAATAATAGCTTATAAACACTAGAGAGTGACCTACATATTATTCATTTTGAGGGGTGAAACCAAACCAAGCAAGTGTGAAAAATTATTGGAGGATATTATGGGAAGACAAAAAAGGTTTTACAGATCACTACTTGAACATCAGATAGCTTAATCAAGATCTTGGAGGAGATTTTAGTTTCTTCAAACATAATATTATTAGCCTTTTGTTGCTTTTCAAGCTTCCAAGAAATGAAGTGGCTTTACGTATCAAAGCCTTTCTGTGACATAAAAACGATGTTGAAGAAATCATGCTTTAAGCATAAATAAAGAGAGTGTGTACATATTATATCATAGGGTATTATGTAATAGTGCAAGGCCCATCATCAATATACTTCGTGATTATGTTATTTTAATACCATATATTAGGTGTATATTAAAATTGGTCGTTAAAATTAATTATTAAATTAAATAAAATATATATTAAAATATAAAATATATATTAAAAATAAATTAAATTTTATATATATTTATAGATAAATATATAATAATTAATTTTAATATATAAATAATATTTTTAATTTTAATAATTATTAAATTATCCAACAGCTTAAATTGAGAGCAATAAAAGTTAAAGTTTACACATTCTCTCATTTGGTTTTTCATTCACCGTTCTTTTATATATATATATATAAAAGACTCGTGTGTATAGGTTGAAAATTTTTGTTTTTTCTTTCAATCTTTTTAGTCTTCTTGAATTGTCACTTTTTAAAAAGTATTTTTGTTTTTGATTAATTTTTTTATTAAAAGTAATATATTTATTTATTTTATCACTACTTAAAATACATGAGTATTCTTTTTTAACTTCTCATAATTTGTATTTTTTCTTAACTTCTCATAGTTTGCATAAATTTTTTCAATTAGGACCAAATTTTTACTCTTTCTTTCTATTCTTACTTTTCAAAACATTTACTTAATGAACACTTCTTAAAATTGGCTATAGAGATTCTGCTTTATATATTATATTGTATTTTGTTCACCTTCAAAAATTATGCGACGATAAAACATATTAAAAATATAAATAACACAATTCAAAAAATAAACATGAATAAGAACCATAACCAATATAATTTATGTATATAAAAAAATTCTTTGATTTATCGTATTAAAATAATTTATTTTTTAATTGGATAAAAAAATTTATTTTACAAAAATGTAAGTTGTCATTTTTCAATACTAATAGAGGTCTATCAAAAAGAGGGGCCGAATGCATAAAAAAATGAAGAACTTAAGGATTTGAAAAAACTACTAATTTTAACCTTTGAATCTGATTATTTGTTGATGGAAGAAAAAAAGAAAGAGAAAAAGAATGAATGTTTGGAATCTCTCATCAAATTTGTTATTTCCAATATAAAAGAAAGAAATAGAATGATAAGTGTAAGGTTTCTTTTACCCAATTTCAACTCGTTCCTATAAATCTATCAACCACTACCTTTTAATCCAAATCCTAACTTAGATGACAGAGAATGCACTATAGAGAGACGTTACTTTTTGGTTTATCTTTTATTTTTTCTTTTTTGTTTTCTCTTCTTTTTTTTCATTGGAATATATGCAACGCGAAAAACATATGTTGCTAAAATTTACCATGATGAGTTTCTCTCTCTTCTACCTAACTATATGTTCTATTTATCCATCGTACCAACCTATCCCCTTCCTTCATGCTACAAATAATATTTTTCTTTCATTACCACACTCTAATATCCAACTACCAATACATATGATGATCAAGAAGTAATAAATCTTTGTTATTTATTCATTAAAACAATAGCAGTTGCAGCATCAAGTGTTCAACAACGAAGGATTCAGAGGTGATGGTAATCAGTGGCTAAGAGAATGGGGGGTTGAATCTTAGCCCCTTTTGCTGTGAGTAACTTTTTGCCTTTTGAGATAGCTTCAGGAGATATTTCTATTTTTGTCTCGTAACTAGTCAAGAGACATTTTCTTTTTGTCTCGTAACCGGTTAGGAGAAATTTTTCAATTTTGTCTCCTATGTAACAGAATTAGAAATGGAGTAGAAGAGAAAGAGAGAATCACACCCAGAAGTATCCTGGTTCAGCTGCTAAGTGCAATGCAGCCTACGTCCAGTCTCCATCACAACAGTGACAGAATTTCACTATAATCAACAGATTACATACACCAATTCTTCCCTAGGAACTACCCATTCCTATCCGGGATAAGTCCAGAATCTATCCCCAAAACTGAACTTGACTTGGTCAACTGCCAAACTTTCAACTGCTAAGTGCTAACCCAACTTGTAAGGGAATCCCCACAGGATCATGAAACACAACACAGATGGACAAAGGAACTCTCAGACATCTGTGGCTTTTTCTTTAATTTTGCACTCTCTGTCTTTTTCTCTCACTGGCTTTTTCTTACAAACCTCACTCTGTTTGTCTTTTTCACCATGAAACTCAGACAGACAAAACTAAAGAAAAGAATACAAAATAAAACCCATTGAAGGAGAAGAACTTCTGTTAACTTAGGGTAGCTATGAGAACTCTGTGCTTTATCTCCTTGCTTCAACCTTTGGCCGTTCACCCTTATTATAGAAGGGGAAACTTCCAAGGTTGAAACCCGTTCGACCAAGCCACCAACATCTTCTCCATCACACAAGACCGGTTCGGACAGAGAGAAGAGAGAGGGAAACCGAAAGCAAATCAACATGCATTTACCTCTCTCTCATCCCTTCTCATCAAACTTCATCAATCTGAGCCTTCCATCTTGACTTTGTCTCCAAGAAAGAATTCTAACCCTTGATGAACTCTTGATCCTTGACAGCTCCATCTGTTCCATTTTTGCTTCTTCCTCCACGTAGCTACAGTAGCTACCTTCTGTCTTGGATGAACAAAAGTGGAAACAAGCTTCACCACATAGATCTTCTTCTCTGACCAAGCCGATTGCTTCTACTTTTGGTATGAAGATCTTGAAACTTCTTCTTCACACCTTGCCTTTAGTGGCAACAATCTTGCCACAACCATGCTTTAGATCTTCTTTTCTCAAGGCCATCATCATCCTAGCATCTTTCTTCTTCCTAGCTTCTCTGATAATTTCTTTGATGACTTTTACCTTCTTCTTTCCTATTGACATGACCGAAGAAGAGAGAGAGGAGAGAGAAGAGAGAAAAAGCTTTGGATGCAATGAATGAAATTAAAACAAATTAAATTCCACTTCCATTCTCCTATGCATAGTAACGTGTGGACCATTAAGTGCCATCAAATCAATTTTGAATTTTCTCTTTTCTGTTACCAATGCATTCGTTTAATTTAATTAAACTTTGAATTCCACCAAAGGAGAGAGTGGGTAACCGAACCACTCTTCTTTCCTTTCTCTTTCTTTTCAATTTTGGACCATGATGATGTTGGTCTCTCAATAAAAAGTTTTGGGCTTCACTTTGGTTTTCCTGGCCCAAATAACATTTGCAAAATAATTCAGCCACAATGCTTAGGCTTTTTGTACAAAGGTTGAATATGTTTTCTTCACATTGGGCTTTTGTAACTTTTTGGCCTAACAACAAAATCTGCACGCTAACAAACTTATTAAACAAACAATTGGAAGCATAAATTGAATTAACAATTTTGTAATTAATAATTTTTAACAATGTTTGATCATCACAATAATTTCAAGTTTTCTAAACTCATCAATCTCACCCTTAATGACAAACATTATTAAAAATTGAATTGAAAAAGGCTAAGGATTAAGAGAACTCCCTTGAAGATTTTGAATCCTCTCCCTTTCAATTGATCACATGGCTCCCCCTTAATATGTGCATTAGTCCAGTGAAAGCAATACCGGTAACATGCTTTAAACAGTTCCAAAAAAATATGTATTCAACACTTGGAACAAAAGACATGTTAAACAATGATTTTTGATCAAATAATCAAGACTTAATTTGTTATCCTTCAGATAACATGCTGCTCAAATAATGTTCATGTAAAACAGAGTATGCCAGAGTACATTCAGAATACATTTCAACAAAAGATCAAGACTCAACATACTGCTTATATTAACATGTTCAAACAAATTCCTACCAACAAAAAAAATATTTCTTGCCAATCAAAGCAATAAATCAAGCATAGGAACATATAGCCAATATTCATTCATCAAAACAAAGCATCAGAAATATTGGCATCAATGATCATCAGAAAACAAAAAATTCAAAAATCAGAGCTCAGAAAATTGGATTGACAGATCTAATCTTTTTTTTTTTGCAAAAGATCAGCCCCGTTTTCTTTTTTTTTTCTTTCCCCTTTTGTCATCAAGAGGGGAACCTGCAAAACAGATGAAAATAGTAGTGTAATGCAAAATATTTGATTAAAAACCAAAATAGAGTACTTAAAGTTACTTAGTACAGTCATCCACCAACAAACAGTTCAAATGACACTAAATCCAAAAGAGCAGAAAAATAGAAATTGTTCAAAATCATAGGCAGCAATGGGCAAATCAGTCAAGCATCAGAAAGATTTATATCCGAGTCAAGGTGATCATCGTCTCCGTCGGAATGAGACATGTCATTTTCCAAGCTCTTGAGCAGCAGATTTACCCTCTCATTACATTTAGTCCATGCCTTTTCATTTTCGTAGGCCTGCTTGCGAGCTTCTTTGCAAGAACGAACCATCATATTAGACATGTCTGAAAGCTCATTCAAAACGTCCTTGATTGATTCAGAAAGCTTAGAAGGCTCAGGAGGACGACTGTCACTGTCACTATTAGATAGCATGGATGCCATTGAGTTTTTACCCTTTTTCCCTTTCATAGACTTGAGAACACCGCCTCCCTTAATGGTAGAAACCCTGTTCTCAACAGGTTCATTGCTTAGATCAAAATTAAAATATTCAAAGATGTAAGTCAGAAATATTCCATAAGGTAAATTTGCCTTTTTATCACTGCGAACACAATCCCACATATGTCGCACCATCAGATATGAAAAAGAAATTGATGCATAAGTAAGAATAGCAAATAAGAATAGAGTATCACAAATAGTGACTCGCTGATAGGAACCACTTTGAGGCATGAGAATGTGATTGATGATACGATGAAGCAAGGCCCTCACAGGTCCGAGAGCCTTGTGCGTCAGGGTAGTTCCATCAAGTGCAGAGAAGTTTTCACAGACCCGAGACAGAGCAACCTGAAGGGAAACCCCAACATGGAAGTCCCATTTTCCAGACATGTACGCCCTTGCTCCTTCATCTTCGTACCCTAGGGCAGCGCTCACTGTATCTCTATTCAAATTTAGATGAACCTTTTTGACATATGAGTGTAGAGCTCCATCATGATATATCATATTCGCATAAAACTCATGAACCAGATTCGGGTAAACAGGTTTGCGAATTTTAAAAAGTGGAGTCCATTTGAGATTGTCAAAGAGAGCAGTAAAGTTAATACCCTTTTTCACACAGATTTTCCAGATTTATAACATAGGAAGTACAAAGATGACAGTTTACCAAAACCTGTGAGTGGAACTCAAACGCAGCACAAGACATGAATCGCGCAGGATCAAAATGTAAGTGACTTTTACCAAAATTTTTTTTGAAGTCCAGAGAGTCCAGGTTGGAGGGTTCCCTGGTGTTGTGGAGTACTGGCTTCTTTGATCTTTAGGACCAGCTGGATGGATGGGGTGTTGAACGACGCGGTTATGAAGGTTGAGGAGATGAAAGAGATTCTTCAGGGACTTGCTCCTATCCCTTGGTGTTCTTCTTGG
Source organism: Arachis ipaensis (assembly GCF_059453495.1). Classification (NCBI taxonomy): domain Eukaryota; kingdom Viridiplantae; phylum Streptophyta; class Magnoliopsida; order Fabales; family Fabaceae; genus Arachis; species Arachis ipaensis. Next base: position 52,310,470 of record NC_142438.1, read on the forward strand.
ATGAACCAGCCTTCTGTCTAGCAGACGCTCTTGCATGAATTGTTTTACGTGCCATGGATGCGGTTGAGTGTAAGGAAGGTGAAGAAGAGGAGTTGGGGTGAATGTGGATGTGAGTGTGAGATTGAGGCATAGAGGAAGATGGTGAATTTTTCACAATGGGGTTCGGCTACTTCTTCTTGTGGCTAACTTCTTTCTCATGATGGGAGAGATGAAGTAGAGAATGAGAAGATGAAGAGAGGCTGAAGAAGGTGGAAGGTGGAGAGAGGTTAAGATCACATTCAATGCTTAGTGGAGAGAATATCGTTTAAAGTAATGAGCATTTAATAGAAACAGTTTTCAATCAAGGAAATTTAAAATTAAAACAAGTAACTGAAAAACTTTTTCCTTGAAACTTGGGAGAGAATAAGGGAAAAGAGATTTGATATGACATGAACTCCCTTTTAAAGATATGATGTGATAACCTTCCAAAAAATATTTAAAAATTATTTTATTGAAACCATGATGAAGAAAAAAAAATGAAAGCGGGCCAGAATCATGGAATGATCAAAGTAGTTGGGTTGGGCTTAAGTTAGAAGGCACCAAGGTTCAGTCTCCCCCTGTTTCATAGCTTGTTCATCACATGCCCAGATTTGTCTCCCTGCTTCCTACGAGACAAAAACCAACAGAAACATAAAGATCACAATTTTTCAACACAGTTCAAATCTATCATTCCCAAACTGTTCCTTAAAGAAAAAAACCTATCTTCACATAGAGGTTTAGTGAAGATGTCAGTTAGTTGCTCTTCGGATTTCACAAATTAAATATCAATAGTACCTTTTTGCACATGTTCCCTAATAAAATGATATCTTACTTTAATGTGCTTAGTTCTAGAGTGCAGAACAGGATTTTTAGAAAATGTTTATAGCACTCATATTGTCACAAAATAAAGCTATACTATTGATTTTCAATTTATAATCATCTAATTGAGTTTTCAACCAAATTAATTGTGAGCAACAAACTGTGGTAGATATGTATTCAGCTTCAGCCATGGATAGTACAACAGTGGCTTGTTTCTTACTTGACCACATATTGAGTGAGCTTCCAAGGAAGCAACACATTCCGGAAGTGCTTCTTCTATCCACTCAATCACCCGCATAATCTGCATTACAAAACCTACTGCATAAAACTCATTAGATTTAGAATACCATAAGCCAAAATCACATGTTCTCTTAATGTATCTAATGATTCGTTTAACGGCCGAAAGATGAGATTCTTTTGGGTGAGATTGAAACCTTGAACATACACCCACACTTTGAACAATATCCGGCCTAGAGGAAGTAAGATACATGAGGGATCCTATCATACCTCTATACCTTGTTTCATCCACATCTTTTCCATCTTCATCCTTATCAAATTTAGTGTTTGGATGCATAGGAGTTCCCATTGGTTTGGAATTTTCAAAGCCAAATTTCTTGATTAATTCTTTTGCATATTTACCTTGGTGAATAAAAATACCACTAGGAGTTTGTTTAATTTGAAGACCAAGAAAGAAGGTTAATTCACCCATTAAACTCATTTCAAACTCACTAGTCATAAGTTTTCCAAACTCTTCACACAAAGTTTCATTGGCCGAACTAAATACTATGTCATCCACATAAACTTGAACAAGTAAAATATCATCATTAGATTCTTTTATAAATAAAGTAGTATCGGTGGTACCCCTTTGAAAATAGTTTTCCAACAAGAAGGCACTAAGCCTTTCATACCAAGCTCTTAGAGCTTGCCTTAAGCCATAAAGAGCCTTTAATAGTTTAAAAACATGATTTAGAAATTCTTTACTTTCAAAACCGGGGGGTTGAGCCACAAATATTTTCTTATCTATAAAACCATTAAGGAAAGCACATTTGACATCCATTTGGAACATCTTAAAACCCTTGTGAGCAGCATAGGCAAGAAGCAATCTAATTGCTTCCATCCTTGCTACTGGGACAAATGACTCATCAAAATCAATCCCTTCCTATTGATCGTAACCTTGGACCACTAATCTAGCCTTGTTACGAACAACACTACCATCCTCACCCAATTTATTTTTAAAAATCCACTTTGTACCAGTTACCTTCTTACCATTAGGATTTGGTACAAGTGTCCAAACCTCATTCTTTTCAAATTGAGCAAGCTCCTCTTCCATGGCTTTAACCCATGAGGGATCTTCAAGGGCTTGTTCTACATTAAGAGGCTCCAATTGGGACAAGAAGGCAACATTGCTTTGTTCCACTTGTTTCTTGCTTGAGGATCTAGTGGTTATGCCTTGGGAAGGATCACCAATGATAAAATTATGGGGGTAACCCTTCAAAAACTTCCATTCTCGTGGCCTTTGAGGGAAGATTCTGCCTTGGTGAGTTTCAGTGGATTGCTCTGTTCTGGATTCTCTAGCTTGTTCAGGAGACAAAATAGAAATGTCTCATTCATTCTGACAAGACGTTTCTGGAGAGTCAGGTTCAGCAGCTGGGACGGACTTGGGATCATCTTGACTGGCTTCTTGGTATACATCAGCATCACAACCTACATGATCTTCTATCACAGCACTGGGAATAGAGTTAGAATCACAAAAGGACACATGTATGGACTCCTCTATTGTTCTATGTTCCTTGAGGTAAATCCTAAATGCTTTGCTAGTGGTAGAGTATCTAACAAATATTTCTTCATAGGATTTTAGATCAAATTTTTCAAGATTTTCTTTATTGTTAAGAGTAAAATATTTGCATCCAAAAATGTGAAAATACTTAAGATTAGGTGGGGTTCTTTTCCATATCTCATATGGAGTTTTCTTTAAACCTTTTCGAATGTTGGTTCTATTCAAAATATAACAAGCTGTATTTACAGCTTCAGCTCACAAAAATTTTGGTACATCATTTTCACAAAGCATTGCCCTAGTTATTTCTTAAAGGCTTCTATTCCTTCTTTCAACTACCTCATTTTGTTGAGGAGTTCTAGGACATGAAAAGTTGTGTGCAATACCAAAATCATCACAAAATTTTTCAAAATCTTGATTTTCAAATTCTTTTCCATGATCACTTCTCAAGTGGGCAATTTTTAAATCTTTTTGCATTTTGAATCTTTTTACAAAGAGTAAAAAAAGCATGAAAAGCATCATTCTTGTGAGCTAAGAAGAGAACCCAACCGAATCCAGAGTAATCATCCACCACCACCAAACCATAGTGTTTACCTCCCAAACTTTGAGTCATAGTTGGACCAAAAAGATCAATATGCAACATTTCTAATGGCCTCTTAGTGAAAATTCCATCATTTAGTTTAAAAGAAGATTTTACTTGTTTGCCTAGTTGACAAGCATCACAAGTAATATCCTTATCAAATTTAATTTTAGGAATTCCTCTATCCAAACTTTTCTTAACAAGCTTAGAAATTTGGCACATGCTAGCATGACCCAATTTCTTATGCCAAAGCCATTTTTCAGATTCAAAAGATGTAAAACATGTTACTTTTTGATCTTTTAAGTCCTCTAGAGTTAACCCATATATATTATTGCACCTTTTAGCCTCAAACAAAATGTCACCATATTTTTCACATACAACCAAGCAGTCCAATTGTCTAAAAATAACCCAATATCCAAGATAACATAATTGGCTAATGCTTAGTAAATTATGTTTTAATCCATCAACAAGTAAGACATCATTAATGAAGGAAGAAAAGTTCTTACCAACTTTGCCTATCGCCACTATTTTACCTTTTTCGTTATCACCGAAGGTAACAAAGCCTCCATCATACTCATTAAGCTTGATGAAGAACGTTGCCTTTTCGGTCATATGCCTAGAGCACCCACTATCCATATACCACATGTTGTCCTTTTGATGACAAGTCATCCTAGCCTATTTTAGCTAGTCTTTTTCTCTTGTTTTCATTAGAATTATGCACTTTCTTGAGCTACAAGCAAGCTAATTGAGTAGATTTTCATGTTTCCCTTGATTGAACCAACCATATATGAATTCATGCCATTTCATGAGGTTTTATGCTATATTTGTTGCATATTATGAAAGATTGAATATCTCATGATTTTGAGCATATCTTTGATGAGTTTGGTTGATTAATGATAGGTGAAGAAAGCTTGGAGAAAGGTTGAAGCAAGAAGGAATAGCTAGGAGTAAAGAGAAGACAATGGAATAAGTGAAATTGAACCAGGAAGCAAGAAGCTGGACCTAAAGTTAGCATCAAACTTTTGCACAAACTTTTGGTTGAAAAGTTAGCCCCAACGTTAGCCCCCTAACTTGGAGGCTAACGTTGGAACTTGAAAATTCTCCCCTGGGCTCCAAAAGTTTGCGCCAACGTTAGCCCCCTAACTTTGAGGCTAACGTTGGCACATGAATTTCTCCCTTGGGCACCAAAAGTTTGCGCCAACGTTAGCCCCCTAACTTTGAGGCTAACGTTGGCACATGAATTTCTCCCCTGGGCACCAACGTTTGCGCCAACGTTAGACCCCTAACTTGGAGGCTAACGTTGGCACATGAATATTCAAGGAAGAGGAGCAAAAATTAGCCCCAACGTTAGCCCCCTAACTTGGAGGCTAACGTTGGAACTTGAGAATTTCTCCCCTGGGCACCAACGTTTGCGCCAACGTTAGCCCCCTAACTTGGAGGCTAACGTTGGCACATGAATTACAATGGGGAAGGAGCAAAAGTTTGCGCCAACGTTAGCCCCCTAACTTGGTGGCTAACGTTGGCGCCACTAGCACACAAGGCATTGCCAACGTTAGGGTCAAAGTTAGACCCCTAACGTTGGCACCAACGTTCATACCAGTAAAATGTGCTAAGCTGATATGAAAAGTTGGAGCCAAAGTTAGACCCCTAACTTTGGCTCAAACTTTTGGCCCAACTTTTGCTAAACTCAAAACCGGTTCAATTGGTTCACTTCGGTTCTTCTCCAAACTTCAAGAGCAATCAACCAAGGCCTCTTTCAACCCAATTCCACCAAGAGCAAAGGCCCAACTCAAGGCTTGAAGATCATTTGAAGAAAGTGTATAAATAGGATAGAATTCAAGTTCTTCGGAGAGCTTTCCTTTTGGAATTTTCAGAATAGTTTTCGGAGAGCTTTTGTTATTGAGTGAACTTTAATTTTTTGTTTTCATTGCTTTCAATTTCATTTACACTTGTCTTGGATCTTGGATTAGAGAATTGAAGAAATTCTGTTTCAATCTCAATCTTGGATCTCTGTTTCTTTACTGCTAATTGAATTTCATTTCCGGTTAATTGCTCTTCATCTCTTTTCTTTGCAATTTACAATTCCCTTTCAATTGTTCTTGTTGGATCTAGGAAGGCATTGAGATCTAGACTTGGTTTTCTAGTCTCTGGGTCCTGAGATCCAAATCCCCAATTTACATTCTGTTTCTTTCCTTTCTATGTTCATTTACTTTTCTGCTTCATATCCGGTTTAGTCTCAATTCCCTTTCCCTCTTCTGTTTAATGCAATTTAATTTTTCCTTGTTTAAATTCTGCAAATCCATTCCCCAATTCCCTTTACAATTCCAGCTTTTTACATTTCTTTCACTTTAAGATTCCGTAATTTACATTTCTTGCACTTTAAGTTTCTGCTATTTAATTCCTTGTTCCTTAAGATTCAGCAATTTAATTTCCTGCACTCTTTACTTTCATGCAATTTACATTCTGCAAATCACAAATCACCCAACCAACACTCGATTCGCTTGACTAAATCAACCACTAATCTAAAATTGCTCAATCCTTCAATCCCTGTGGGATCGACCTCACTCCCGTGAGTTTTTATTACTTGATGCGACCCGGTACACTTGCCGGTTAGTTTTCGGTGTTTTGGGGGAAATTTATTTTTCACCAAAATAACTCATCAAGTTTTTGGCGCCGTTGCCGGGGATTGATTAGATTGACAATGATTAAGTGAGGTGGTAATCTAGATCAAGCACTTTTTCTTTAATTTTGATTAACCCACTAACTGTTTGATTTTTTGCTTAAACTAACTAACACTTCAATCTGGCAGTAAATTGAAGTGTCACTGGTTTTGTGCATTCCTCATGCTCTGCTTGTATGTCAGGTACAAGAAGAATCATACCCAATTTTCATGAACAAGACGAAAGAACTCTCAGGAGGTTAAGAAGAGCTGAAAGAGGGAAAAACATTGTTGGAGAAGAGGAATCAGACGAAGAATTCCAAGAGATGGAGGAACATTTAACCAATCCACCAGGTGGAAAAGACAACAACAATGGCAACCCACCCCAGAGGAGAGTTTTGGCTTCCTACACCTTTGCAAATCCTAGACATTGTGGGAGCAGCATCTTGGCTCCAAATGTCAATGCTAACAATTTTGAACTCAAGCCACAACTCATCACTTTGGTTCAGAACAATTGCTCTTTTGGTGGAGGACCACTTGAGGACCCACATCAACATTTATCGACTTTCTTGAGGATATGCAACACTGTCAAAACTAATGGAGTGCCCCCTGACAGTTACAAACTGATGCTATTCCCATTTTCTCTCAGGGACAAGGCCACTCAATGGTTGGAATCGTTTCCAAGGGACAGCATCAACAACTGGGATGATTTGGTAACTAAATTTCTTGCCAAATTTTATCCACCTCAGAGGATTATAAGGTTAAAGGCTGAGGTACAAACATTTACACAAATGGAGGCCGAACCCATCTATGAAGCATGGGAGAGGTACAAGGCTCTGATCAGGAAATGTCCCCCTGCCATGTTTAATGAGTGGGAGAAGCTTCAAAACTTCTATGAAGGCTTAACACTGAAATCCCAGGAAGCTCTGGATCATTCAGCTGGAGGTTCCTTGCAACTCATGAAAACTGCAGAAGAGGCTCAAGAACTCATTGATATGGTGTCCAACAACCAGTATTTCTTTGCTCATCAAAGAGGCCGCCAACCATCACAAAGGAGAGGAGTAATGGAGCTAGAAGGAGTGGATTCAATCCTAGTTCAAAACAAGATGATGCAGTAGCAAATTCAGCAACAATTTGAGCAAATGGCCAAGAGAATTGATAGTCTCCAAGTTGCAGCAGTCAACACTAGCCAATCATCAACCACATGGGGACAGAGTGAAGAAACTCAAGAAGAACAACAACAAGAGCAAGTACAGTATATGCACAACCAAGGACCAAATGAAGTGTATGGTGATACATACAATCCATCCTGGAAGAACCACCCAAACCTCAGATGGGGAGATAACCATACCCAAAACCAACAACCATGGCAGAGGAACTCAAACCAACACAACCCAAGAAGCAACCAAAATCACAACCAGCAGCAGACTAACCAAAACCCCTACAGAAAACCTCAAAACAACTACCCCAACCTCAACCAATACCAACCTAATAACCAACCCACCAACCAAAATGCCTACCATCCACCACCCACATCTCATAACCCACCTCAAGTATCACCTGAAGCCCAAAGAATCACTCACTTGGAGGCCATGATAGACAAAATGCTGAAACACCAAGAAATGGTAGCCAAGAATCAGGAAGCCTCCCTGAAGAGCCTAGAGAGACAGATGGGGCAACTCTCCAAGCAAGTATCTGTTGAGAGACCTTCAAACTCACTGCCCAGTGACACAATTCCAAATCCCAAGGAAGAATGCAAGGCAATACAATTAAGGAGTGGGAGAACATTGATAAGCAACAATGACACTACAAGGAAGCAAGCAGAGAACACCAAAGAACCAATGGAGGATGAGAATCAAGCAAAGGTAGATGAGGCTAAAGAGCAAGTTGTGATGCCAAACAAAGACACTGAGAAACTCAAAGAGAAGGACAACCAGCCACATAGCTCAAAGGAAGTAGCTCAGGGACAGCAGCAAATAGGAAAGAGCATCACACCTCCACTGCCATATCCCCAGAGGTTCAACAAAGAGGTTAAAGACCAGCATTTTCACAAATTCCTTGAGATTTTTAAGAAGCTGGAAATTAATATTCCCTTGGCTGAAGCACTTGAGCAAATGCCTCTATATTCCAAATTTCTGAAGGATCTTATCAACAAGAAAAGAAGTTGGCTTGAAAGGGAAACCATATTACTCACCGAGGAATGCAGTGCTGTGATCCAACGGGGTATTCCACCAAAACTTAAGGATCCGGGAAGCTTTGTAGTCTCATGCATTATTGGCAAGATAATTCTCAACAAGGCTCTCTGTGACCTGGGTGCCAGCATCAATCTAATGCCTCTCTCAATGATGAGAAAACTTGCCATAGAAGAACTTAAACCCACCAGGATGTCGCTAGTCATGGCTGACAGATCAATCAAGACACCCAATGGAATTGTGGAGAATCTGTTGGTGAAGGTTGAGAAGTTTATCTTCCCAGCAGATTTTGTAATTTTGGACACTGAAGAAGAAGGAAACGACTCAATCATTCTGGGAAGGCCATTTCTACACACAGCAAGGGCCATCATTGATGTAGAAAAAGGAGAAATGACCTTCAGGGTCCATAATGAACAAATGGTCATAAATGTGTTCAAATCAATGCAAAATGCTCCTGAGCAAGAGGATTACGTAAGAGTGGATATGATAGACAGTTTGGTGGAAGAAGCATTAGAAGAAAATTTTCAAGAGCAAGAAAGAAATCAAGGGGCAACAGAGGAACAAGTGGCTGAGACCTCTACTGAGCAAGATGAAAGGCAAGATAAGAAGGAAGATGTACGAAGACAAGAACTGAAACCTTTACCCACCCATCTCAAATATGCATTCCTTGGCACATCGGAGAGCTTCCCAGTAATCATTAATTCATCCCTAACAAAGAAGGAAGAAGGAGAACTTCTTGACGTACTCAAAGCTCACAAAGATGCTTTAGGATGGACCATTGATGACCTGAAGGGAATCAGCCCTGCAGTATGTATGCATAAGATCCTTTTGGAAGATAATTCCAAACCAGTGGTCCAACCGCAAAGAAGGTTAAATCCCACAATGAAGGAAGTTGTCCAGAAGGAAGTAATGAAGTTGTGGAATGCAGGGATAATTTTCCCAATATCTGACAGCCCATGGGTAAGCCCGGTTCAAGTTGTACCAAAGAAGGGAGGAATGACGGTCATCACTAATGAAAAGAATGAGTTGATCCCTACTAGAACAGTGACTGAGTGGAGGATGTGCATAGACTATAGAAGATTGAATGATGCCACCAGGAAGGATCATTTCCCTCTCCCATTCATTGATCAGATGCTGGAAAGGTTAGCCGGCCATGCCTATTACTGCTTTTTGGACGGATATTCTGGGTATAATCAAATCGTAGTGGATCCCAAGGACCAAGAGAAAACTGCCTTCACATGTCCATTTGGAGTTTTTGTATATCGGAGGATGCCCTTTGGGCTCTGCAATGCCCCTGCCACATTTCAAAGGTGTATGCTCTCCATTTTCTCTGATATGGTCGAAAAATTTTTAGAAGTTTTCATGGATGACTTCTCTGTTTTTGGTGATAATTTCAATGCTTGCCTAAACCATTTAACCCTTGTCTTGAAACGGTGCCAGGAAACTAATTTGGTTTTAAACTGGGAGAAATGCCATTTTATGGTACCCGAAGGGATTGTTCTTGGCCATAAAGTTTCAAAAAAGGGGATAGAGGTTGATAAGGCAAAGGTTGAGATCATAGAAAAACTCCCTCCACCAATTAATGTGAAATCTGTTAGAAGTTTCTTGGGGCATGCCGGATTTTACAGAAGGTTTATCAAGGACTTTTCAAAAATAGCCAAACCTTTGAGTAATCTGTTAATGCTTGATAACCCTTTTGTTTTTGATGAAAACTGCCAGCATGCCTTTGAAACTTTAAAAAATAGACTCACAACAGCACCAATCATCACACCTCCAGATTGGGAATTACCTTTTGAACTCATGTGTGATGCAAGTGATCTTGCAATTGGTGCTGTACTTGGGCAAAAAAAGGGAAATTTGCATCATGTCATATATTATGCAAGTAAAGTGTTGAATGAGGCCCAAAGAAATTACACCACAACAGAAAAGGAATTGCTAGCTGTAGTCTATGCATTTGATAAGTTTAGATCATATCTAGTAGGATCCAAGGTTGTGGTTTACACTGATCATGCTGCACTTAAATATTTGATGTCAAAGCAGGATGCTAAACCAAAACTCATCAGATGGATACTACTCCTACAAGAATTTGACATAGAGATAAGAGATAGGAAGGGCACTGAAAATCAGGTCGCTGATCATCTGTCGAGGTTACCACATGAAACAAATCAAAAAGCATCCCAGCCCATAAATGAAAGCTTCCCAGATGAGTACCTTCTGCAAATCCAGCAAGCACCATGGTTTGCTGACATAGCAAATTACAAAGTAGGAAGGAAGATACCGCAAGAATTCTCTAAGCAACAAGTGAAAAAGTTGATCAACGAAGCAAGGAAATTTTCATGGGATGAACCCTTTTTATTCAAGAGATGCTCTGATGGAGTGATCAGAAGGTGTATTCCTGAAAGTGAAGTGAGGGACATCTTGTGGCATTGTCATGGTTCAGCTTATGGTGGACACTTTGGCCCAGAAAAAACAGCCACAAAAATACTGCAGAGTGGCTTCTATTGGCCAACTATCTTCAAGGATGCCAGAGAATATGTACACCAATGTAATGAATGCCAGAAAGCAGGAGGATTAACAAGAAGGAATGAGATGCCTCAAAACTTTATCTTAGAATTAGAATTGTTCGATCTATGGGGAATTGATTTCATGGGGCCTTTTCCTCCTTCCTATTCTTTTAGATACATCCTGGTAGCAGTGGAGTATGTCTCAAAGTGGGTGGAAGCCATAGCCACAACCACCTGTGATGCACAGATCGTCCTCCAATTCCTTAAAAAGCACATCTTCACTAGGTATGGAATGCCCAAAGGTCTTATTAGTGATGGTTGTAGTCACTTTTGCAACAAACAAATGGAGAAACTCCTTCACAAATATGGAGTAATTCACAAAGTAGCCACACCTTACCATCCTCAGACTAATGGCCAAGCTGAACTTGCAAATAGAGAATTAAAGAAGATCCTAGAGAAAACAGTGGGAATCACAAGAAAAGATTGGGCTAGAAAGCTAGAGGATGCATTGTGGGCTTATAGGACAGCTTTTAAAACTCCTATTGGCAAGTCACCCTTTCAGCTATTGTATGGCAAATCCTGCCACCTCCCTGTAGAGCTTGAACACAGAGCTTTTTGGGCCACTAAACTCCTCAACCTTGATCCCCAAGCTGCAGGAGAAAAAAGGTTGTTACAACTAAATGAGTTGGATGAATTTAGACTAGAGGCTTATGAAAGTGCGAAGATATACAAGGAGAAAGCTAAGAAGTGGCATGACAAGAAGATCACAAAGAAGGAATTCAAGCCAGGACAGCAAGTGCTCCTGTATAATTCGAGGCTTAAAATTTTCCCTGGCAAACTGAAGTCTAAATGGACTGGCCCATACTTGGTGACAAAGGTTTTTCCCTATGGGAGTATTGAACTGCTAGATGAGGCAACAAAGAATCAATTCACAACAAATGGTCACAGAGCAAAGCTGTATTTGGGAGGACAATTGGATAAGGAAAAAGAGGTTCAACACCTCCAGCCCTCTTAAGAAGAATTGAAAGATGTCAAGCTAGTGACAATAAAAGAGCGCTTGTTGGGAGGCAACCCAACCGGAGGTAGTTTTCTTTTCATAACTTTTTCAATAAGAGTGTTGGATAACTGCTATGTATTGCAAGAAGCTAAGTTTGGTGTTGCACACCAAAAACAATTGAAGGGAGAATGCAAGATGCTAAGTTTGGTGTTCCACCAAAATTTCATTCTAACTTCCTGCACATTGCTAGTTCCAAGCAATCAAACAGATTATTCAACAACTTAACTATTTTTGTTTAGTCCCAATATCTTAACCTTTAGCAAGGACACAAAAGTTTGTCCAGAGTTAACCTGTTGAATCAGAAGAAGTAGCAAGGAATTAAGTGGGAATTAACTACCAATTGAAGGTCCCATGCATAAAGACTCAAAAAAGGGGCACAACAGAAAGGAGAACAAAAGAAATGCAAACCAATAGGTTGTATCTATACTTAACCTTTACTGTTGGGAAATATTTTTGATTGATGTCTTGATAAAGTGTTCATTTAGTTCAAACAGATTCAAACTTCCCTTAGAACAAGTAAAACTAGTCTATGTGTATGCTTGTGTATTCACTTTCACTTGACAAGAAGCATGTGTTATCCCCTGCATCTTTAAATTCAATAAAAGAACAGTTTGAATGTGAAGTAAAATGGTTTCTGTTAGATAGAAGTGGAATAAAAGTAAGTGGTGGTATGTGTGTGATTGTATAATAGCTCACTTTTAGTAGATAAAGAGATAGGATATCTCCTTCTAAGTAAAGAGTGGCCTACTGTCTATGAATCTCAATTGAATTAAATTCCTTGGTTAGAAAGAAAAAAAAAAGAAAAAAAAAAGAAGATACCAAAAAGTGGTAGAACAAAAGAAAAACAAAAAGAAACAAAGCTGGACACCAATAGCTTGAACTTTGAAATATATGCCTGTGATGTCTTTGTACTAGGATCTGCTTGGATTAGTAAGCTCTTAGGAGTGCCTCAACACTCGGTGACTTGGGTTAACTAATCCGGGATCATCAGCTGAAAGTCCACTATCAAGAGCAACCTAACTACAAGGCATTTAGTAACCCAAAGAGGTGCTGGGCATTAATGTTTTAAGAAGGAATGTGAGCCAAGTGTCTATGGTGAATAATGTGTCAAGTATTAAAAAAAAAAAAGAAAATGAACTTGCTACACATGACACTCAAATAAAGCTTATGAACAAAGTAATAGCCAAGGATAAAGGAATAATGAGAGGTCATAGCAGTATGTCACTTGAAGCTTGAAGGAGACTTTCTAGGCCTAGGAGTCAATAAGAAGTGAGTATTGGCATATCCACACAAAACCCCATGAACTATCAATAATACTCTGCTAGCATGAACATCATCTTCTATTTCATTCTTTCTTCTCAATAAATCTTTTCTTGTTTGGGGACAAGCAAGCTTTAAGTTTGGTGTTGTGATGACAAGTCATCCTAGCCTATTTTAGCTAGTCTTTTTCTCTTGTTTTCATTAGAATTATGCACTTTCTTGAGCTACAAGCAAGCTAATTGAGTAGATTTTCATGTTTCCCTTGATTGAACCAACCATATATGAATTCATGCCATTTCATGAGGTTTTATGCTATATTTGTTGCATATTATGAAAGATTGAATATCTCATGATTTTGAGCATATCTTTGATGAGTTTGGTTGATTAATGATAGGTGAAGAAAGCTTGGAGAAAGGTTGAAGCAAGAAGGAATAGCTAGGAGTAAAGAGAAGACAATGGAATAAGTGAAATTGAACCAGGAAGCAAGAAGCTGGACCTAAAGTTAGCATCAAACTTTTGCACAAACTTTTGGTTGAAAAGTTAGCCCCAACGTTAGCCCCCTAACTTGGAGGCTAACGTTGGAACTTGAAAATTCTCCCCTGGGCTCCAAAAGTTTGCGCCAACGTTAGCCCCCTAACTTTGAGGCTAACGTTGGCACATGAATTTCTCCCCTGGGCACCAAAAGTTTGCGCCAACGTTAGCCCCCTAACTTTGAGGCTAACGTTGGCACATGAATTTCTCCCCTGGGCACCAACGTTTGCGCCAACGTTAGACCCCTAACTTGGAGGCTAACGTTGGCACATGAATATTCAAGGAAGAGGAGCAAAAGTTAGCCCCAACGTTAGCCCCCTAACTTGGAGGCTAACGTTGGAACTTGAGAATTTCTCCCCTGGGCACCAACGTTTGCGCCAACGTTAGCCCCCTAACTTGGAGGCTAACGTTGGCACATGAATTACAATGGGGAAGGAGCAAAAGTTTGCGCCAACGTTAGCCCCCTAACTTGGTGGCTAACGTTGGCGCCACTAGCACACAAGGCATTGCCAACGTTAGGGTCAAAGTTAGACCCCTAACATTGGCACCAACGTTCATACCAGTAAAATGTGCTAAGCTGATATGAAAAGTTGGAGCCAAAGTTAGACCCCTAACTTTGGCTTAAACTTTTGGCCCAACTTTTGCTAAACTCAAAACCGGTTCAATTGGTTCACTTCGGTTCTTCTCCAAACTTCAAGAGCAATCAACCAAGGCCTCTTTCAACCCAATTCCACCAAGAGCAAAGGCCCCACTCAAGGCTTGAAGATCATTTGAAGAAAGTGTATAAATAGGATAGAATTCAAGTTCTTCGGAGAGCTTTCCTTTTGGAATTTTCAGAATAGTTTTCGGAGAGCTTTTGTTATTGAGTGAACTTTAATTTTTTGTTTTCATTGCTTTCAATTTCATTTACACTTGTCTTGGATCTTGGATTAGAGAATTGAAGAAATTCTGTTTCAATCTCAATCTTGGATCTCTGTTTCTTTACTGCTAATTGAATTTCATTTCCGGTTAATTGCTCTTCATCTCTTTTCTTTGCAATTTACAATTCCCTTTCAATTGTTCTTGTTGGATCTAGGAAGGCATTGAGATCTAAACTTGGTTTTCTAGTCTCTGGTTCCTGAGATCCAAATCCCCAATTTACATTCTGTTTCTTTCCTTTCTATGTTCATTTACTTTTCTGCTTCATATCCGGTTTAATCTCAATTCCCTTTCCCTCTTCTGTTTAATGCAATTCAATTTTTTCTTGTTTAAATTCTGCAAATCCATTCCCCAATTCCCTTTACAATTCCAGCTGTTTATATTTCTTGCACTTTAAGATTCCGTAATTTACATTTCTTGCACTTTAAGTTTCTGCTATTTAATTCCTTGTTCCTTAAGATTCAGCAATGTAATTTCCTGCACTCTTTACTTTCATGCAATTTACATTCTGCAAATCACAAATCACCCAACCAACACTCGATTCGCTTGACTAAATCAACCACTAATCTAAAATTGCTCAATCCTTCAATCCCTGTGGGATCGACCTCACTCCCGTGAGTTTTTATTACTTGATGCGACCCGGTACACTTGCCGGTTAGTTTTGGGTGTTTTTGGGGAAATTTATTTTTCACCAAAATAACTCATCACCTTTTCTTTTGGATGCTAGACAAACCTACAAATCAAGCTCAAGTGACCTTAGGTATCCAAATATTTTTGCATCCTTTGATGTCAAACCATCTCCTTTGTCCCAAGCCATTATAATCACAAACAATTTTGTAAACTTGATTTTCAATCATCCTTTCACTTATGAAATACTGAATAGGAAAATGTCCATTCCGATTGCATAACCTACAAAATTTATGAGTTGATGTTTTTCTAAAGCTTGTTGGATTTTGAAACCTTATGTCATTTGAAGATGACGCTATGTTGGTAAAAGAAGGTCTTTCAATAGATTTTGCAGATTTAGAAAAACCCAAGCCAGCTTTATCATAAAGAGGTTTTTGACTAGCCAAAAGTTGATTTAAGTTTTCAGAACTTTGAGCAAAGGTGGCTAAGTCCTCTTTAAGTCTTTTTACCTCTTTAAGCAACTTCTCATTTTCTTTAAAACAGTTAAGATATGCAACCACAGAATGCTGTTTTTCACAAGCTTTTATTTTAGCTTTCAACCGCTTGTTTTCTTCAACAAGATCAACAGCGGTTTCAGCCTCTCTCAAACTTTCTTTCAGAAAACTATTTTTTGCCTTCAGTATTTCTATTTGAGACTCAAGATCTTGGTTTTCACTTAGGAAACATTTAATCTTTTCAGAAAGATGATAAATCATAAGATGAAGGTCTTCAGTTGAGGGTTCAGAAAATATTATCTCATCAACTATGTCGGCCATGAGACGTTTGAGACTTGGTTTCTGTTTTATTATCTTCATCAGAGTCATTTTCCAAGTCTTTCCAAGATGCCATGAGACCTTTATTCTTTCCCTTTTTCAGCTTGTCCTCCTTCTTCAGTTTTAGACAATCAGACTTGAAGTGCCCACCTTCTTTACAGTTGTAATATATTACTTTGCTGAGATCCTTCTTTGTCTTCCTTGAGCCGCTTCTTTTGTTTCGCTCCTTCAGCTTCACCATTTTCCTGAATTTCTTAGCAAACAAAACAAATTCATTTTCAGATGAGTTATCACTGGATTCATTATCCATAGGTTCAGTAACAGATTTGAGAGCAATTCCTTTCTTTTTTTGTATCTTTTTTCAAATATGTGTTTTCAAAAGCAAGCAAATTTTCTCTCAAATCATCATATGCCATAGAATCAATGTTACTACTTTCAGCTATCACTATTGCTTTGGTTTTCCACTCTTTTGTGAGACATCTCAATATTCTTCTCACAAGCATAGATTCAGGATATGTGATCCCCATAGCATCCATGCTAGTGATGATGATGTTGAATCTTTCAAACAGTTCATCAATCGTTTCTCCTTCCTTCATTGAGAACATTTTATATTCTCTGTTCAGCATGTCTATTCTAGTCTTCTTCACTATGGTTGTGCCTTCATGAGTGATTTGAAGTTTGTCCTAGATTTTCTTTGCTGTTGTACATCTTGATACTCGTCGGTATTCCTCGAAGCTGACCGCATAGTTGAGCAAGTTAACAGCTTTGGCATTGAGCTCAACTTTCTTTCTGTCTTCCTCATTCCAATTGGCTTCGCCTTTGAGTGTAACCACACCATCAGCACTTGTAATTGTTGGAAAATGTGGTTCTTCTAGGATTATCTTCCAGAGTCTGTAATCTACAGATTGGACAAATATCTTCAACCTTTCTTTCTAGTAACTGTAGTTCTTTCCATTGAAAAAAGGAGGTTTGTTGCTTGACTGCCCTTCTGTCAGAGTATAGGCAACCAAATTTGAGCCATTGTTAGCTGCCATCAGGATCTTTTCTCCAAGCTGCAAAGCTTGATCTCTTTGAGACCAAGCTCAGATACCAATTGATGGTAATCAGTGGCTAAGAGAAGGGGGGTTGAATCTTAGTCCCTTTTTTGCTGTGAGTAACTTTCTGCCTTTTGAGATAGCTTCAGGAGATATTTCTGTTTTTGTCTCGTAACTAGTCAAGAGACATTTTCTTTTTGTTTCGTAACCAGTTAGGAGATATTTTTAATTTTGTCTCCTATATAACAGAATCAGAAATAGAGTAGAAGAGAAAGAGAGAATCACACCCAGAAGTATCCTGGTTCAGCTGCTAAGTGCAATGCAGCCTACGTCCAGTCTCCATCACAATAGTGACAGAATTTCACTATAATCAACAGATTACATACACCAATTCTTCCCAAGGAACTACCCATTCCTATCCGGGACAAGTCCAGAATCTATCCCCAAAACTGAACTTGACTTGGTCAACTGCCAAGCTTTCAACTGCTAAGTACTAACCCAACTTGCAAGGAAATCCCCACATGATCATGAAACACAACACATATGTACAAAGGAACTCTCAGACATCTATGACTTTTTCTTTAATTTTGCATTCTCTGCCTTTTCCCTCTCACTGGCTTTTTCTTACAAACCTCACTCTGTTTGCCTTTTTCACCATGAGACTCAGACAGACAAAACTAAAGAAAAGAATACAAAATAAAACCCATTGAAGGAGAAGAACTTCTGTTAGCATAAGGTAGCTATGAGAACTCTGTGCTTTCTCTCCTTGCTTCAACCCTTGGCCGTTCACCCTTATTATAGAATGGGAAGCTTCCAAGGTTGAAGCCAGTTCAACCAAGCCACCAACATCTTCTCCATCTAGGGGTGGCAAAACGGGCCGAACCCGCCGGGTCAAACCGCCAAAACCGCCAAAAACGGCAAGTCGGGACGAGATTTTGAACCCGCCAAAACCGCACCGCCAAAACCGCGGGCCAAGGCGGGGCGGGGCGGGCTGGCCCGGCGGGCTGACATATTATTTATTTAAGGGTAATTTCGTAAATTTGCAAGTGATATATAAATAGGAAAATTAGGTTTTCCTTCCCCTGCTTCCCAGTTCCCACTTCCCACAAACAGCCGGCCCTAACCCTTCGTCCCTTACTCCCTTCCGGCCTTCCCTGACCCTGACTCCCTGAGACGGTGAGACCCTCAGACCGACGGACCCTGACTCCCGGCTTCATCCTTCAACAGCTCAGCTCCCTCGTCTGTCCTTACTCCTCAGCCTCGCTGTGTTCAGGTGTTCCCTGAGCTCCCTGCGCATGCAGCATCACACCGTTGCGGTTCTTGGCGGCGCGCTCCAGTTCGACTTCTCTCTGAGTTGTTTCTCGTCGTTGGTCAGTCACGTCGCCGGTCGCTGTTTCATCTCGCCTATCCTCACCAAACTGAAGTCCCGGCGACGCTGTCTTGTGTTGCCTCTATGCTGTCTCGGCGGTTCTGTGTTCCGGCGGATCCCAGCGGCGTTACTCTCTCCTCCCCTGCCTCTCGACGGCTGTGAGCCAGTAAGTAAAGATTTTTATTTTTTTTTGTTTTTTTTTCGTAAGGAACTGTGAATCTGTGATTGTGGTTGTGGACAGCTTCTTTGATGCTGTTGAAATTACTGTGGATTTGTTTATAAAATTTGTTTTACTGGTGTTTGTTTTTGAAATTTGTTTATGAATTTTGAGAGTAGGCAAGTAACCCTCAGATATCAGCATTGTAATATTTGTTATGCAGGACATACACTGCTTCCATCCATATATGGAAGCATTATTTGTATTTAAATGGCTGTATATATATAACATAATTTTGCTACCATTTCATTGTTTTGCCTCCCTTGAAATTCACCTATGAATTGAAAATGTAAGCATAGTAATTTGAAGGCCTATGTTCATTAATTTATGCAAAGCTTATGATCTACTGAAATAGTCCAGAAAAAAAAGAAAAGAATTACATTAATTATACCAGAAATTATATCTCTGACATGCTGCTATTACATATTTTCACCATCTTTATCTTCGTTCTTTTTTCATTTTGTGGTGGTATGTATTGGGTGTGAGGTACTAATAAATATTCCAAAAGTTTGTAGTGTACTAGTGTGAATAATACATGCTATTCATCTTGTTTCTTGTCTATCTTTGTGTGACTTCTATTAGAGTATTACTGTATTAGTATCATTTTAACTATGTAACTTTAGTTTGAACTTTTATTTCATTGCTTTCTGTGATGCTTGGTGTATGTGTTCTGACTTCTGATGCAACATTATTGATTTATTGCTGATTTAGATATTGTTATGTATTTGTGTTATTTAGATTGAGTTGTTGATTCTGCAATGGATGATTTTGTCTCTATGGAAGTTGATGGTGGGAATGTAACACAAAATCCTGAAAATATGGAAAGATCTGAAATGGAAGAAGATATTATTATGCACTTATGTTTGAGACTTTGAGACTTATTATTTGTTATGTTATTTTTTTTATTATTAATTTCAATAAAAAAAGTTATTATGGTTAATTATAATTTTTATGGATTAATAATTAATTTAAGATATTATTCTATATATTAAAAAACAAATTTGATGGAATAATTTTATTAAAAAGTAAAAATTTGGTAAATTGAATTTTATTAAATTTTATCATGAAAGAAAAAATTTGGTAAAAAAAAAAAGGCGGGCCGGCCCGCCAACCCGCCAATCTGCCCTTTGGCGGGGCGGGGTAGCAAGTTGAGCCCATATTAGTTTGGCAGGGCGGGCCGGCCTGCCCCATATTTGGGCGGGCTTTGGCGGGGCGGGGCGGGCCAGCCCGCTTTGCCACCCCTATCTCCATCACACAAGACTGGTTCGGACAGAGAGAAGAGAGAGGGAAACCGAAAGCAAATCAACATGCATTTACCTCTCTCTCATCCCTTCTCATCAAGTTTCATCAATCTGAGCCTTTCATCTTGACTTTGTCCCCAAGAAAGAATTCTGACCCTTGATGAACTCTTGATCCTTGACAGCTCTATTTGTTCTATTTTTGCTTCTTCCTCCATGTAGCTACAGTAGCTACCTTCTGTCTTAGATGAACAAAAGTGAAAATGAGCTTCACCACAGAGATCTTCTTCTCTGACCGAGCTGATTGCTTCTACTTTCGGTATGAAGATCTTGAAGTTCTTCTTCACACCTTGCCTTTAGTGGCAACAATATTGCCACAGCCATACTTTAGATCTTCTTTTCTCAAGGCCATCATCATCCTAGCCTCTTTCTTCTTCCTAGCTTCTCTGATAATTTTTCTGATGACTTTTACCTTCTTCTTTCCTGTTGACATGACCGAAGAAGAGAGAGAGAGGAGAGAGAAGAGAGAAAAAGATTTGGATGCAATGAATGAAATTAAAACAAATTAAATCCCACTTCTATTCCTCTATGCATAGTAACGTGTGGACCATTAAGTGCCATAAAATCAATTTTGAATTTTCTCTTTCCTGTTACCAATGCATTCGTTTAATTTAATTAAACTTTGAATTCCACCAAAGGAGAGAGTGGGTAACCGAACCACTCTTCTTTCCTTTCTCTTTCTTTTCAATTTCGGACCATGATGATGTTGGTCTCTCAATAAAAGGTTTTGGGCTTCACTTTGGTTTTTCTGGCTCAAATAACATTTGCAAAATAATTCAGCCACAATGCTTAGAATTTTTGTACAAAGGCTGAATATGTTTTCTTCACATTGGGCTTGTGTAACTTTTTGGCCCAATAACAAAATCTGTATACTAACAAACTTATTAAACAAACAATTAGAAGCATAAATTGAATTAACAATTTTGTAATTAATAATTTTTAATAATGTTTGATCATCACAATAATTTCAAGTTTTCCAAACTCATCAAGAGGTAATAGTGGTGGATTCACGGACATTCGTGTTGGTCCAAAATAATCATTTCATCAGAAACAGTAAACTCGAATACTATAGAACACGTAGAATCGTGAAGGTAGAAAAATGAATATAAGAAACAACAATAGAAGTTATAATATTCTGGCTCACTCACTCCCGTATCAACCCAAAGATAATTTGGGACATAATTTGAGCTAGTTTTTGTTCTTTGCTTTTTTTAGAGAGAGAAACTCTTACTTCTCTCTAGGTTTAGTGCATTTTGATCTTTTTTTTTGTTTGAATTTCTGAATTAGATCTTGTTACTTCTAGTTTTATTTACCTAATTTTAGCTTCTCTAGTTATAATTTTACTTAGATTTTGTGTTAGAATTGTGTTCTTCTCCTTATTTTTTCTTTTAATTCTCATTTTATGAACCTTGTTGATTTTGAATTCTAATTAATGCATTTAAGTTTTTATGTTTTCTTAGTCTTAGTTAAGTTGATATTGTTAATTGTTAGTGGGTAGTTTTAATTTCTATTTGATTTTGCAAATTAGCTATGTTTTTAACTAGTGCCTACCATGTGTTTGACAAAATATTTTTCTTAATTATGGAGTAGTTTTCTATACTCTTAGCCTAGGCTAAGGGAAGTGAGTGACCTTGAGTCATTGGGTCTAATTGGATTGGTGATTTGGAAACCCTTGTTGGTCAATTTGATACCCATTGATACTAGCTTACTACTAAGTCAATTAGTAGCTAGGTTGGAACTTATGGGTTGATGCTGATCAAGCCTATTTGACATACTTCAAGCATAGAAGTAGACTTGATGGGTTGGTCCCTCTTAATTGTCAATACATGGTTGTCAGACAAGAATAGTGATCTCAATTCTCATACCTAGCCAAGAGTTCTTTTGCACTTAATCGAAACACCAAAAACCTCAATTGTTTAATTCTTGCTTTAGTTGCTTTTAGTAGTTTAATTAGTTCTAGAATAGAATTATTCGTATCTTATCTTGGTAAATTGCTACTCACTTAGATATTGCTTGCATGTTTAGATTTAGTTTCTTGTTAGTTAAGTTTCTTGCATGCTAAGTTTATTAGTTTAATTTCTTGCTTATGACTTTCAACCCTGGAATTTTAACCAACTTTAATTCACACGCTTGCCCATTCTCTTGAGGACGCGGTGATTTTTAAAATCCAAAATTCTAAATCTTAAATTTTTTAAAAATTAAAAATTTTAAAAATTAAAAAATTAGTAAATATTGACAAACTAAAAATTAATTTTTTATATTTTTCTTTTAAATATAATGTCTCAAAATCTATAAATTATATATTTAAAAAACTAAATTTTTAATAAATTAAAACAATGTTAGGTTGATATTAAAATTGATCACTAATGTAGAATATACATTAAAATATAAAATATATATTAAAATTAAATTAAATTATATATATATGTGTATAATAACTGTTTTGAGCATAGTTATCAAATTCGGCTCGACCCGGCCAGTTCGAGCGGAAACCTGGTCACCCGATCACCTGGCCGGGCTGAACCACTCGTTGAACTTGCCATGCAATGAACTCGGTGGAATTCGGTTCGACCTGATAGGTTTTGATAAAAATTGGTGACTCGGCCGGGTGATTTGACCCGGTCCGGGTGGTGAATTTTTTTTTTTTAAATCTTGAAACGGCGTCTTTCTAATTCATCCTCCCTTCATTGAAACTGTGAAAGTGAAACCCTAGGCTAATCCCCCCTTCCCCCCATTACTTCTAAATCCTTAATGGCATATGAGACTCTTTGAGTGTCTGAGACTCTGAGTTCATCAATCGGCAGTCCCTCACCGCCGAACCCTCACCAGTCCCCGCCGATACCCCCTAGCCAACCTCGTCTCTCCGTCGGCAGTCCCTCACGGCCTCACCCTCACTCCCACGGCCTCACCCTCGTCACTCTGTCGTCACCCAGTCTCGGTCTCACCTCGTCATCTCGGCATTACCTCGTCGTCACTCTCAGTCTCAGCCTCACCTCGTCAGTGGCAGAACGTGTTCATAAAAAAGCTCAGAAAGCGTTCATCTTCTGTGGCCTCACCTCTCCGTCACTATCAGTCTCTGCTCCCTCGAGTCATTTGGGTGGAAGTGGTGGTCGTCAGAAAGCTCAGAAAGCATTCATCTTCTGCCTCAGTGCCTCTGCTCCCTCAGGTCAGTTGCTGTTGTATTTGATTTTTAGAGTTGTTGAACCTGAACATATTTTAGTAGCTATTGACCCATTGTTATGGAATCTGGTGGATAAATTTAATTTTTTAGAGCAGTTGTTGAAGTTAGGGAAATTTTAGTTAAAATTGTTCTTGAATTTGGTAGTTGCTACTGTTGTATTTAGTTTTTTAGGGTTGTTTGTTGCTGGTTGTTATGTTAGTATTTGGTAATCGGTAATTCGGTATAAAGCTGTTGTATTTTTCCTGTTGTATTGTTGCTGGTTGCTGTATTTTTCCTGTTGTATTGTTGCTGGTTGCTGTATTTTCCATTTTTCTCTGTTTGTTGCTCGTTGCTGCTGTTGCTGGTTGCTGTGTTGGTATTTAGTTTTTTAGTTGCTAGTTGCTGGTTGCTGGTTGCTGCTATTGTATCTACGAAATGATTTGGCAAATATGTCCATTCAACCAACTTTGGATGATCTTGGTAAATTCTTCAATCACTTGAATATTTTAATTGTCAGTTGCTGTTACGAATTATTCTTGATATTGATTTGTCAAAAATACACAAATGTAGATCAATTAAATTTGGAAGATGACCAAGATAATAATGGACCAAGTAACAATGATATGGAAGATATGGATGCAAATCAAAATGAGGAAAATGTTGATCAAGCTCCTAATTTGTCCTATGAAGATGCTGATGCCGACTTTGAGCTCACCCCTTGGACTTGATTTAATGATTGTGTTATCTTTAACTTGCTCTTGTTGATTTAAATTGAGAACATATTTTATACTAGAGACTAGTTTATTAACTCTTTTTTTAGATTATTAGTTATGTTTAAGACTTGATATTTGATTATTAATGTTTGTAAGACTCACATTTTAAGTTTTAAGATATTATTTCAATTTTATTTATATAATTTTTTTTTAGTTATGATCGGGTTAACTAGGTGAATCAATGACCTGCTGGTTGAACCAATAATCCGGTGATCCAGTTATATAACCGGGTTGATTACCGGTTCGGTTCTGATAACTATAATTTTGAGTGACTAATTTTAATATATAAATAATATTTTTAATAAATTAAAAAATATCTTGTACAAATTAGGGGTGTCAAAAATCCCCAGGAGGCGGGGATCCCCGCGGAGACCGCCCCGAATGGGGCTCCGTTGGTGGGGAATTTTTCCCGTGGGGATGGGGATGGGGAGCAAAATTCCCCCGAGACAGGCGCGAGGACCCGAGCGGCGATCCTCGCCCCATCCCCGATAATTCCCCGAATGTTTGAAATTTCTTAAATAACCTTACTTTATTTCTAACATAGGTGGGATTTTTAGTAATTTTACCAATTAAAAAAAATCCTAACCCTATTATTCAGTCTTCCCTACTCAATGTGTTGTATAATTTTGATTTTCTCTCCTTTTATGTATCTAAAGCAATTAGACATATATGGTTTATAATTTTGAAATAATTAGGGTTTGATTTTGAAATAGTTGCTTGATTTTCTCTCCTTCTATGTATCTAAAGCAATTATGATTTCTCTTGCTGAGTATGCTGACCATCAAAGAATACTTGATGTTAAGACTATATCTTATTACTTTTTTTTAGAATGGAAGTTGTATTTTAAGATTTTATTTTATGGATTATAATTTGCTATGTTGTATTTCTAGACTTATAATATTGGATAAGATATGTTTGTGTGTTTGTAATAGTATTTTGTAGTTTGTTTTTTATTTTTTTAATATTTTTTACTATAATTTTCATATGAATGTTAAATATAAGGGGATGGGGAATGGGGCCCGCGAGAAATATGGGAAACGCAAAGAATAGGGATGAGGACAATTATCCCCCCATGGCGGGGATCGGGGCGGGAATGGAGATTAATTCTGGGGGCGGGGACGGGGAGCAGGGAGTCATCCCCCACCCCGCCCCATTGACATCCCTAGTACAAATAGAATCATCCAATGTATGTAATAAAAAAATTTAAAAAATCAATTCATGAAATCACACCGTGTGATTTGACTTCTCGTGAATTAAAAATAAATATTTCAAACCAGTCCCTCCAATTTGACAATTTGCAAAACGGTCCCATCTTTGGAAAAATTCCAAAAAAAAACCCCAATTTTTTAGGGACTTTATCCATTTCAGCCCCATAAGTAAAAAAGTTTAGCCAAAGATGTACGTGTAAATATGGATTCTGCATCAGCTTATTTGTGCAATACTAAAGTTACCGAGCGAAACTTGCAATTTTGAGATTCTCATTTGTGAAGTATCAAATATCTTCGGAAGTGTTACGGAACGAAAGGCATCTCCGACCAAACAGAAGGTTCCGAGGGTCAAACACAGAGAGTGAGAGTCGAAGCTTTGTTTTCAATCTTTTCATACCCTTTCTCTTTCTCTTACCCTCACTCTCACTCTCATACATCTCAGAGGGGAAACAGAGAAAGAACATCGAAGAAGCAAATCTTTCTTCAGACGAAAGTTGCGGATCCATAAAGGTCCAACCTAACCCTTAAAAATGCTAAATGTTCTTGAATTATTAAAGAGGGTTTCTTTTTTCTAGTCTTGTTTGGTTAATTTGTATGATTTTAAAGAAGGGAAGCTGAAAATGCATGTAATGGGCACCAATTTGCAATTCTTTATTTTTAATTGTATTTGAGATTTTGAAGTAGGTTTTGGATCATACTTGGTTGGTGTTTTCAGGTGCCAAAACCGAATTGGTTCAATGTCTTGGCCTGCTCCAGATGACGTCTTGCTCTCTACCTCCCTTGCCACATACCTTGACAGTATGAATCTCTATCTTTCGCTTTGGGTTGTTAAATTCTTTGCTTATTTTGAACTTATGCGATTGGTGTTTAAATTCATGTCTGAATCTTGTCTGATAATAGTAACTTGCTCCCAATTTTGGGTTCTTCATTTTATTTTAATTATTTTTGGGTTAACTCATGGATTGCTGTTTCATTCCGGATTTGTACATCACCTGGGGATTTCAGTAGTGATATATTTTTTTAATTTTTATCTGTGCTGAAAAAGTTGTGGTGTCCGATTTCTGGTACTTATTTTGTGAGTGTAAGATATTCACTTGTAGTGCTTCGATATGAATCCATAGAATGCTGGACGAAAAGATGTATTTTAATAAAGGAAGCTTTTTGTGGAATGGGGATATATTAATACGTATGATATATGATTCCTAATGCAATGAGAATTGAAAGTTGAGAACTAGTTGGCACGCTGAGGGTTAGCGGCTTAGCGCAGGTTGTTCAAGTGGGCATTTGGGTCAAAGGGATAGGTTTAGGTCATGGTAGTGGCTACATTATGTACCCCAAGTAGAGAGGATAGGTCTCCTGCATGGCTGCATCTACGTCTTGACACTTATTAAATTCTTCTCTAATATCAGTGAACATCTAATAAATATCCGAGTAAGAGATGACATAAAGGAACCTACTTTTAGAGCTCCCAGCCAGTTGTTTTAGTGGGTGATTTTCTGTGAGTATTTCTGTGTTTTCATCTTTTGGGAGGTTACTATCAATTACCAGTTTAATGTATGGCAACCAGTCATGGAAGTTCTGAACTCTAAAAAATGCTATAGATTGTTGCATTTCAGGGTATAAATAACACTCTGGTTCTATCACTCGAAAATGTTCGAAATCAATCTCTGTTTCTGACTTTCTGTTCTACAGTTTGCATTCTTTATCTGGAAACTTGGTTGTCTGGTGACATTATTTTATTATATGTATTTAGATTTGCATCTTCGGTTAAAGTGCACTGAATGGTGTGATATGGCAACTCATGACAAAAAATTTCTTACCAATTTATGTTATTTTTCACAGAAAAACTTCTTGTTCTCTTGAGAGATGGTCGAAAACTTTTGGGGTTATTGCGCTCTTTTGATCAATTTGGTAACGTATCTGTCCTATCTGCATCGTACATGTATCAATTCTGTTATTATTATTAGGTTAAATTAAGTTTTTGGTCTCTACACTACATTGATTTTTAAATTGATTTGTTCTATTTTTCTTTTGGATTGAGTCCTTGTATTTGTAAATGGTTCTAAATAATTATCTCCCCTTTTCGCTCTGCTGTGCCACTGTTAGCATTGAATTGAGCTAACATTTGTGGCTGAGAACATGAAAGTAGGGAGAAAGAAGTAAAGTGCTGCGATGGGTGGATGAAAGTGAAATAATGAACAATGCAATCTTAGGCTTTTATTGGCTGTAAATACTTTTGTTGTTATGTGTTAAGGGCAGATCTAGAAGATGAAGATAACATAGATTAGTATTCCGTATAGAGAATTCATTTGTATTTGTCATGAAATGAAGTGGGATACTGTTTTCCATGTCAAACTTCAATGAAGGGTCATACCTGAAGGTAATAGCAAGGGATCTATTTAGAATTGTTTATATCAAGATAACATTTAGAGAGAAAAAACTTAATTTAACCTTATTATTATTTCTAATATTGACTGACATTGTGATGATGGCCATGTACAGCTAATGTTGTTCTTGAAGGTGCATGTGAGCGATTGATTGTTGGTGATCTTTATTGTGATGTCCCTTTAGGCTTATATGTGATTCGTGGAGAAAATGTTGTCTTAATTGGAGAGCTGGTGTGTTTTTGCTCATTTTATGTTTTTTGACTACTATCAGTTACTTCACAAAAGAGTCTAAATAATGTTCTATCTTTTTATCAATGGATAGGATTTGGGTAAGGAGGAGCTTCCACAACATATGACTTGTGTGTCAGAGGCTGAAATACGAAAGGTAAATCCATCAATTAGTTAATAATCAGATAATTGGACATTTATTTCTCAATCATTAGTAGAAAAATTATAATTATGAAGGGCCATGGACAAATTAATTCTTGTATGCAAATGCTGCTTGGGTTGTTTTTTATGCATCCTCTTGTATCGCTTACTGATGACTTGTGGCTAACTTTTTCCGAATTTCTGGGCTGTGGTGAGGGTTCTATGGTTAATCGAACCAGATAAAGCATAGCTGGAATTTTAGAATGTCTGGGAACTACTGGTTACTCTGGAATTTTCTTTTCTTTCTTTTTATGGACTATCAAGTGGGAATTTGTAAAGTCAACCAGTGCTTTTCACATGCAAGTTGCTGGTAGCAAATGACAGTAAATTTCCCTTCTAATTTTTTATTGTTTTTCTTATCTTAGGTTAATTGTAAACCAAAATATTTGAAATCTGCCAGCTGCACTCTGCAGATTCCTCATTTGTCAAAGGAGGTTTACTAACTTGATTACATAAGACCACCACATTTTACTTATTCAAATTGAAGTCTGTTTCCTCTGCCCCCAATTCTCAGTAGGAAAAGAAGTTTCTAATAAATCAAATTTCAAAATGTGGGCTTACACTTCAACCCTTGAGAGAAATTTTGCTTCCCTTCCATAATATTTTTACTCTACTAGAATTATAGATAGCTGGACCTCCCTTTCCCACTGAAACAGACATTTTATGCAAACTATTTACACAACCTTTTGCTTCTGTGGATTTACAAAGTCTTTCAGAGGATGGAATTTCCGCTAAAGTTCTTTTAGGTCTCCCCTACCTCTTGATGTGATCATTCCCAATGCTATATAGTCTAGTTTTACCACTCATATATTTAAGCAACCTCATTTCTACACCATTAAGCTTATGTGGACGTTGACTTTTACTGTTAAGATTCTGACTCAATCCAATAACCATGACTTTATTGGAATTTTTTCATCTCAGATAATGCATGAAGCACTCTTCCATTTAGCCATCTGTTTTGTCTATTTATCATTTTGGATAATGAACCAAGATACTTAGCTCTAGTGGGATGATGTTGCCTTCAATTCTATTCTAAGTTTGAGTCTATATGTCTGTTATTGGACTTACATTTTATATATTCTCTCTTACTTCAACCGTCCGTCAGCGCCTCAGCAGGGTGGGGGCATGTGGCCAAGGGGGCCGGCGGCTGTCCGGGAGGTGGGGGTGGGCGGGTGGCCATCCGTCTGGGGAGTGGGGGCACGCGGCGCAGGCAGCCGAGGTGGCCGTCGGTCCGTAGGAAAGTGGGTGGGTGGGCGGGCGGCTGAGGGGGACGGTCCGTCCGAGGGGGGTGGGGACTGGCAGCCAAGCGGGGCTGTCTGTCCCAGGGGTGGGGGTGGGGTCGGGCGAACGAGGGGGCTGTTTGTCCGGGCTCTCCAACTCCTCTTCCTCCCTTGTCTCCTTTCTCTGTCATTCTCTTTACTGTTGACGGCGCCATCTGTTGCTTGAGGAAGAACAGAAGAAGCCGTTGCAGTATCTCCGCTGCAACATCGCCATTGCCTTCGGATGGCCCTCCTCTCCAGGTGGTTTCCTTTTTGATTTCTTCCTTCCCTCACTTTTTGGGACTCTTCTGTTACAGAACATTAGTCTTTTCTTTTCTTTTTTCTGGTTCATTCCTCTCTTTCATTCCCTCTCTTAACTCTGAAGTTCTGAACCTCTCATCTATCATTTATTTCATTCCTTTATTTCAATTTAGGTTATTAATGGCAACAATTTCCCTGTCATCCTCCTCTTTTAACCCCCCCCCCCCCCCCCTCTTCCTTTATCCTTTCTTCCCATTGCATTTACTCATCCCAGAGTACATTATCTCTTTGGAGGTCCATAAGGTCCATAAATTATTAGTATTATCTTGAGGTACCAGCCTTGCAACCCTATCACAAACCCAGTCCCTCTTCTTGGCACTTTTAGTGTAAAGAAGGTTTTGGTGCAGTATTGAAACCCTGGCAAAGGACCATAGAATTTTCTACAGAAAACTAGATTTATGCAAATAGCCGTCCATTTTCCATATGGTTTCAGCAACATGCATAATCTCTTAGAATGTAAGGTGTAATGTTATCCAAAAGTCAAAGTAAGTGTCACATTTTATAATCTATAAAGGTCTTAGGTTTTGATGTTCCCCAAACTTTAGAGATATTAGTGTCACATTTGAGAAATTAAGGGAAGATGTGTGCCATACCTCATAACCTAAGTCTTCAGGGGGAGGTTAGTATAATTTTTTTATAATTTATTAGAATTTTTGGATCCTCATTGAGAGAATGATGTCATTGGAAAGCTTCTTGTTTATTTTATGCCAGATTATTTGAAAATAACTAGCATTATAACTTTGATATGCTAAAGTGTAACATTCTTTGTGCCTCCAATTAGTATCTTAAGCTTTTAATCTTTGATGGACCAATTTGATTGAAAAAATCTTTCAGGGACAAATTTGAAGAATACTTTATCTTTCAGGGACTAATTTGATTATTAACCCCAATTATTACATTGAAGGAAAGGTTTGTGTAGTGCCTATTATGAAAAATGTGGTAGAATATCATTTTAGGTGGTTTGGTAATGTGATAAAGGCCCATAAAGGCTTTGGTAAAGAGAGTAGATCAATTCAAGGGTAATTGGCAATGACTATAAGTATTGAGACTTCAAAAAAATCATGTGTGAATTAGGAGATTTAAATTTTAATGGTTTAGAAGGGGGAAGCCTTGGAGCAACGGTTGAATTGTCTTCGTGTGACTTCAAGGTCACAGGTTCAAGCTGTGGAAATAGCCACTAATGTAATTATCAGGTTGTACATTCAAGCACGCCCTTTAAATTTTAATGGTTTGATTGTAAACCTAATATATGATTTGGCACTTAAATCGTCTGATGCATATAAGTCCTAGTTGTTGTTGACATTCACATTGTCTGGTGTTTGCTCCAATTCCTCCGGGGAAATGAAATTTCAGCACGATCTCCAACTGAAAGCTAAAAGGACTATGTAGCCATTGCAAAATTGTATGCTGGCAAATTTGTTCATTATTTTTTTTAACATGAATTAGCTTAATTTCATTTGGTTTACACTTTCAGGCTCAAAAGGCAGAAAGGGATGCTACCGATCTAAAGGGCACCATGAGGAAAAGGATGGAGTTCCTTGATTTTGATTAAACTATCCTGTCATCTTAACAGTCAAGCTGGTCCATCTGCAAATTTTAATGCAGCTGTGGCTCGTTTTCGATCGTGGGGATGGAAGAATAATTTACGATAGGATGCGCCATTTGTCGTCGTGGAAACTGGCACGATAGAGAATTAGATTTCTTGGCAGCTAGATCTTTTTTGTAGCAGAGGCCATGAAAGTAAATTGTGACTTTCTGGCTTCTCTAAAGAGAAGCTGACAATTATCATGCCCCTTTCTGCATGTAGTTTTCATGCTAATGCATGAGGGGGGTATGTGTTATTATTGTGCACTTAAAATTTTAGTTTGGTTTTAGAAAATGATTTATAGTGAAGATGTTATTAATCAGTGTTTATGATCATCATCATTTACAATGCTCTTTTCAGAATGACTAATGTCGATTGTTTTTGGTATGTTCTCGGTAGGTGAGAATAACACTATTATCTTTTGTTGTATGTATGACAATATCAAAGTAACTATTAGACGTCGCATCTTCTATTAGTATCACAAAATTGGGCATGGAGTTAATATAAACGTTAAAATGAATATTGAAAAAAAATCCATGGATTTAGTATAAACAACAAAGTCTGTTCGACTAAGTGAGGTGAGGTATATGAATCAAATGACATCACTGAATTTTATTATAAATTATATATGTTTAATTGTTTATAATGAGATTGTTTATACATAGATAATTTTTTATAATCTCATGTAGGGGTGCTCATAGGTCGGGTGAAATCGGGTTTGATGTGACCCATACTCGACCCGAAATATATACCGGGTCTATTTGTTAGATCTGAATCCGGCCTTAGATCCGATGAAATTTATACACTTTCGAGCCATGATTATACCGGGTGAAAATCGGGTCGTTAACATTACCTTCTTATAAACTAGCAATCTAGCATGTGAAAATATCCAAATTTTCAAGACTCCAACCATTATTTGACATGGTATAATTCACTTAGAAAAATATAACAAGAATCAACCATTTTCTAAAATTAAAGCATAACCACAATTAATACTAATATTGTCTAATAACACCAAATATTTTAATCAATACAAATAACACAATATTATGTATTAGTCTAAAGTCTTATGCATTTTAAACATAAAACATTAACTTATAGTCTTATAATGACTAATAACACAAAATATTAAAATTTACAATACTTAAATTTCACATAAGAATAGCCATCATCAATTACTAATCACACAAAATATTAATTATGTATGATGACCCGACCATCGGACCGAGTTCGGGTGACCCGAGCTATGACCTAGACCCGACTCGAAATAATGACCGAATCTATTTTTGAGACCCTTATCCAGCCCTATACCTAGTGAAATCACACCAAATTAGCCCCTAAAAGGTTTGGGGTCAGGTCGGGCCATGAACACCCTAATCTCATGTATGTTTTTTTTTTTTTATTTTTCGCTTATCTTTCATCTCATTTACCATTTTAATCGGATGTTTTTTCAATCTTTTTTCCTAAACCACTTAATGATGTTCAATAAAAGGCACTACTACTATTGGAAATGCAAAAGTTGTTTGGATAATAAGAGTATTTACATTAAAAAATAAAATTGAACTCATGTTTAGTGGAGACATTAACACCTATATTTAGAAAAGAGAGAGAATGTAAAGAGAAAAATGAACGAGAAAAAATGCACTAAATCATGTTGTTTCATAAAATTTTAAAGCCTGAGATCCTGTGATCATTAAAACAACACAACACACTTGTAATTGTAAACTAGGCTTACAAAAGTGAGACACTAATATGGGTGAAAAAATTATCATTTGAATTTCACCTTGTTACACAAAATGACAAAACCACCTCTTAGTACAAAGGCATGTAATAATTCCCTTACCTACAAAAGGCAACTTGAGCTAAAAGCTAAGCTTTATGGACATAACAAGAAGAAGCTTGTTTTTAATAATTTTTTATTATTTACACTTGAACCTCCTCTATCCTTCTAATGGCTTCCTTCATGGCAAGTCTTTTGTCAGGATTGCTCTCGGTGCAATCAGCACCAATGTGGATAAGCTGCAACATCTGAGTTTGCGATCCCATGTTCCCTTGCAACTCTGGATCGATGAGTTCTGCTTCCCTGGACTCGGAAATCGCCGTGAATACCCGTTGAACAACATCGGTGCCACCCTTTCCATTGCTATGATACTGGGAAGGGAACTTGCCGGTAATGATCTCGAGGATGAGGACTCCGAGGCAGAAGACGTCGGTCTTCTGGGAGACCTTTTGGTACTGGATATAGTCAGGGGATTTGTAGGCGAACATGGCTTGAACGGCGGCCGTGGGGTTGATGAGTGGGTGGAATCCGAAGTCACCTAAGAGAGGCTCATAGTCATCACTGAGGAGGACATTGCTGGACTTGAGGTTTCCATGGGGAAGGTCATAGGTGGAAAATTGAGTGTAGAGGTATGACAACCCTCTTGCTATTCCCTTCACAATCTTTAACCTGGTCGGCCAGTTCAACTCTGCATGGGCTGTTCCTCTGTCACCTGAAATAAAAATAATCAAAATAGTTTCTACATTCCTTTAAATGTTAATAAAGAGATGCATAGCATACCATGCAAGACATAAAGCAAGCTGCCTTTGGGCATATACTCAGTAACGAAGAGCTTCTCCTCCCGACGGTAATGGTAAGCCAAAGGCCCCAATATATTCTTATGCCTCATCCTCCCAAACTGCCTCATCTCAGCGTCAAACACATCCCTTCCCATTTTGTTCATATCCCTCATCCTCTTCACCACCACCGACAGCCCGTTCGTCATCGCCGCCTTGTACGCCGATCCCAGCCCCCCGTTCCCAAGCACCTCCGCCGACGCCTTCATCAAATCCTGCAGCCCAAACACCCCTCTCTCGTCGTTCACCATTACAAGGTCCCCCATTCCCCCTCCCTTCCCCCGCGCCCCTCCTTTGTTCGAATCCCCTCTCTTCGCCATCCCCACCGACCCCTCTCCCTCCGGCGCCCTGTAGCCGTTCGTACTCGCCACGTGAATGTCCACCATCGAATCCACACTGTTTATTCTCCCCATCAACCCGAACTCATCGTTCCTCCGCCGCGCCTTTACGAACACGAACACAAGCGCTGCCACTGCAGCCAAGAACAGAAACAGGATAATCTTCATGCCCCACCCTGACCCTGACCCTGACCCTTGATTCTTATCAAGCGGTGGTAACGTGTACGAAGACGAGGAAGGCAAGCCACTACTATCGCAGCTTCTCCTCAACGGCTTCCCGCAAAGCTTCTCGTTCCCGCTACCAGCAAACGCATTCTCACCGAACCTAGCCAGCGCTTCCGGTATAGGACCTTCGAGGTTGTTGTAGGACGCGTTGAACGAGGTCAAATCTTCCTTCACAGCGGGTATCCTTCCGGTGAAGTGGTTGTTCTCGATGTGAAGCTCTTTGAGAAGCGCTAGCTCCATCAAAGATTCGGGTATCTGGCCGGAGAAGCTATTCGAGTCGATCCAAACTTTCTTTAGGGAAGTCAATTTGGAGAAGAAATCGGAAGGGATGGGCCCGGAGAATTGGTTGTAGGAGAGCAAGAGGACTTTGATGGCGCCGAGCCTGCTGAAGTCAGGGATTGGGCCCGTGAAGCTGTTGTTGGTGAAGCTTAGGGTCCTGAGCCCGGGGATCTCGGCAAGAGCGTCTATGTTGATGGTACCAGACAAGCCCATGTCGGAGAGGCGAATGCCCATTACCATGCCGTCGGCGCACACCAGGCCCATCCAGTTTTCGCAAGGTGACGTGTTGGGTTCCCACGTGTACAGCAAGCGATCGCCGTTGGTGAAGGATTGTTTCAGCTTTTGAAGGGACTCCGCGTCGCCTGAGAGAGACAGTGGGAGGCTGTAGAGAGAGACAGCAATGAACAAGAACACGCAGAAAACGTGACTGCGGCGGTTGTGGTTGTTAGAGCGAACAGCGGCCATTATTTTTTCTTATTAATTTAATTTATTGGTAATGCCGAGAGCCTTTGAGGGAATGTGTGTGTGTTGGTTAGACGTTAGAGGCTCTTGGGTTTGAGAATGGACCGCTGCTCGGAGAGGTTGAGGTTAAAGTATTTGGTTTCTTCCTGTTGTCTATGAAGATGAAGATTTTTTGGGGGTCTAATTTGTTGCCCCTTTGTTTTGTTGTTTTGTGTGTGCGCGCCATGTTGGGGGGAAGGGTGGGGTTTGGAGGGAGGGGGAGAGAGAGTGTGTGTGGGGTGGAATTGGTGATGATGGTGTTGTTGCCAGAATTACCATGTAATGTGCTAAAAATAGATGGTCAGAGGAATAATATTCGGAGATGATATAGATAGACCGGGATTGGAGGGAGTGTGCGTGCAATTTTTTGTTTGTTTTGCGTAGACCGGTCACATAATGCATTGCAGGATATATTTCTCTTTGGAAATTAGGGGAAAATTTGAGTTTTTTTAGGTAGATAATAATTTTTAAATAATATAAATAATGAGTTTTAAAATTAATTTAATAAAGTAAAAAAATATCATTTGCATACTAAGTGAATTTGAGCATCTAATTATGGTTAATTATGCACGAGTAAATCGAATAAAAAAGAATAACTATCCAATTAAAAATAATTATCATAATTATTTGCATATATATTAAATTGAACATCTGATATATTCATTGTTCACATTGTTTAATATTTTCATTGTATACTTATATTTTTCTAAAAAAATTTTCAGTTTTAAAATGAAGCAATGGCATTCCAAGTTGCTACGTAGTTGTTAGATTATCTAAGTTTTTTTTTGACAATTAAATTTAATTAAATTGATTCAAAACACAACAAAAATCAATTTTATTAATAAGAGTATGAATATACACTTCAACTTCAAGTCATTTCATATCTTTTTTTTTTGTGTTCTTCCTCCTTATTTTTTGTGTTTTTTTTCATGTTTCTTCTTTTTCGCGAGTTTTCAATTCATCGACATTCTTTTATTGTTGCGTTTTTTTTACTCTTTTTTTATCTGATAGTTGATTTTTTTTTTTAGTTTTATTTCTCTTAAAAGAGTGAAACAAGAAGAATTATGAGAAAACGAAATAAAAAGAAGATGAAGAAAAAAAAGATGAAAAAGAAGAAGTAGCAGATGATGAGGAGGAAGAAGAGGAAGAGTTTTGAATTATGTAGAATTCATCAGAACAAATAACACCAAAATTTCACAATAATATATAAATTTCTTAATTTTTACTCCAAAATTTTGTTACAAAAGCATAAAAATATCTTTTTTAATGTTGTATTTTTTTTCTTTTTATTTTTCTTTATTTATTTTTTTTTGTTACTTTTATTTCTTCTTTTTAGAAGCATTGCTTCTCATATTAAATTTGAATGAACATGTTTGTAATGTATTACAATCTTATTTAGTTGAATGAATGTAGGGGTCTTCATCATCCAAGTGACTTTGTAATATTATGTATTTTTTCTTCTTCTTCGTTTGATTTTTTCTTGTTTTTATTCTTGTTAAAAGAGTAAAACAAGAAGAATCATGAGAAGGTAAAACAAGAAGGAAAAGATAAACAAAAAATGAAGAAGGAGAAGGAGGAGTTTTGAGTTATCATTAAGTAATTTTAGTGCATTCTGAATTTAAATAAGGTGTACTTTTGATCTGTGCTTATTTTGGATTGAGTTCGTTTGTGTGACATCATCATTAAGTAATTTTGGTGCATTTTAGATTTAAATAAAGTGCACTTGATCTACGCTTATTTTGAACCGAGTTTGTTCGTGTATCGTTAGTAATTTCGGTGCATTTTGGATTTAAGTAAGGTGCACTTTTAGTCTAATCTTATTTTGAACTGAGTTTGTTTGTGTGTCGTCATCATTAAGAAATTGCGGTGCATTCTGAATTTGAACTGTTATACATATAAGAAGAAGACGACGATGATGATAATAATGATGATGGAGTAGGAGGTGGAAAAAGAAAAGGAAGTAGGAGATTAAAAAAATTCAAATGAAAAAAGAAGGAGGATGAAGAGGAGATGGAGGTAGTGACATGGTGGTGGTGACAACAACAATAATAAAAGAGAAAGATAAAGAAAAATAAGGAAAAGAAGAAAATGACGATGATGACAATAATGATAACGATGATAATAATAACGTTGATGATAAAAATGGAGGAAAAAGAAAAGCAAAAAGAAAGAGAAAAAATTTAAATGGAGAAGAATGAAGAGGAAGTGGAGGAGAAAAAGGAAGTGACAGTAGTGATAGTGATCGCAATGATAATAATAAAAGAAGAAGAAAAAGATGCAATAATGATATAGGAGAAAAAAAAAAATGATGCAACAACAAAAAGATGCAATAATGACATAGGAGAAAAAGAAAAAAAAATGATGCAACAACAACACGTAAATAAAAACGAGGCGTGTGTGAATTTAAAATCCTTGATAATACTTTAGTTATGGTTAGGTATTTTATTTGATGGTTAAACTTTTCTCTTTTTAAGATATATTTATTAGCCAATACTATTGGTGTTATGTGGCTTGGGTATATAGATAAAGAATGTTTTTCTTTACTTTTTTTTTATCAGTCAGAAACAACACATAAATTTACATATTTTAGTCTTTTTCAATAATTTGCAATTTATTAGTGATATGAATTAAAATTAAATTATTTTACTTTTTTTTACTATGGACCAACTACCTTAAATAAAAAAATAGTATCCACCCAAATTATGGATCAACTACACTTTCATTTCACATTAAAGTGAAGCATAATTATTAATTAGAGATAATTCTAATATTTTTAGTTTAAATAAATAAATATATTATCCAATTCAATATATTGATCTATTTTTTTAAACTCAATTAATGTGCTTCTACTTCTGCCACACTATCGATGAGATTGAAGTTGAGAAAGGAGCTTAGGTAATGAATAAAAAAGTAAAGAAGTTTTTTTGGCTTTTACATGACAGCATTGCCCTTATTTATTTTGGGTTAGGTTGTGTTACACTAGCAAGGAATGGGATGGTACCTATAAATTTAGAACTTTCAAACTTTTTTTTGAAATTAAAAAATAAACTTGTTATATATATTTATTTTAGAGTAATTATTCAAATTAATTTCTGAAATTTTTTAAGTTGGATACTTTAATCTCTTAGATTTTAAAATACACAAAACAATTCTTAAGAACATTCACCAAATAGTTCATTGAAATTAAACACATAATTAAACAAAAAATAAAAGATATAAACTAAGTAAGGTTTGAATATGTAGAGTTTTTATCGCTCACTTCTAAAATCATCGTTCTCTAGTCTCAGCAGGAATAATTCTGTAGCTCAGCCACGGGTGGTTATATATCATCTTGATGATATTAGTACACTTTTGTATACATGCATTATTATTTGGTGCAAACTTATTGTTGAGAATAAAGAATATGACCACAATCCAATCAATCATGTGTCAAATAATTTGTTATTATTATTATATTAAAATATTAATATAATAAGATTCTTGATTAAATTTAGAGATTTATCATTGTGATAGTGATCATAATATTGAGAGATAAATCTTTTATAATTTAATCTAAATTGTTCTTGGTCATAGGATTATTAAAAAGGACATTAATAATCCGAAGAGATCAATATATATATATATATATAATGGTCTTTATTGGATGAAGATTAATAGATCTCATTTATTAAATTATATATATAAATGGTGCATATAGAGATATGACCATTGAACTGACTCACTCTAAGAATTCCTAATGGTTATAATTACCTCATATTTGTCAATAGGATATTCTCAAGATGAATATAGTAATAGAGTTTTCTTTGACCTGCGACTATCATAATAATTAACAATGTATTTATTATACTTTGATTCCGGACACCTAATACCCTAGGGTGCTAGTTGAATGAATATTGGGTATGATTTAAATACTTGTAAAATTAATAATTAGTCAATAAGGAATCCGTCAACTCTCGGTAAAGAGTTTGAGCTCTATGATTATAATGACTGAGACGAATAAAACATTGGCCAAGGGGATTGAATGAATGAAGAAATGAGTTTCTTAGGTCATTTACAATTCATTATAATAATGGTAACAAGTTAGAGTTTGACGATTAAACCATATTCTAAGGGTTAACCAAGAGCTGAAAAGATGGAAGGAATTATACTTTATTCTTCTAAGGTTCTTAGTAAAAATATATTACTTCATACTATCGGGTTGTTGAGGAGTGTTGCTAGACACCAACCTTGATTAGTAAATTTAGTATGACTAATTTACTACGCGCTTAGTATTGAACATATGGGGTCACACACTAACGAGTGTTCTAATTTTTGCTGTAGAATTATTTATTTATTATTTTGATTTGATCAAATAAATAATTATATTGATTCAAATGGAATATTATTATATTCTTTGCTAGCACCAAGAATATAATAATAGTATGATAATTGAGAATATAAAATGAGATTTAAGAATAATTAGTTATTCTATTTGTAAACTTGAATTATAAATTTGGATGAGATCCTAACTGATTCTGTTTCAAATTGAGTTATGATATGATTCATAAATTTGAAGGATTCAAATTTAGAATTTTAAGATATGATTTAAATTTGAATTGAGATTCAAATTTAAAATCAGTAACAAATCTCATACTATATATATGTATGCCAAGAGTAGAGGAATGGGACAGAGATGAGAATAAAACACAAGAGTTTTATTCCTTTACCTCTACGCACATAAATGTATTTGAGCCTAATTCTTGGAGAAGAATTTTATAGTATGCAAAGAGTTGCAAGAGGTTCCTCAATTTAGATCAGATGTCCATTGGTCAAGGAGTTGACAGCAAAGGTTAGTCTAGGTGTGGATACGCATAGAGTCTTCGTACAATCGAAGAATAAAGTTTTTACTAAAGCGTCTAAAGGTATTTAGATCTGATCTATATATTATTGGAATAAAGTTTAAGCACAAAATAGATCTTTAAGGATTACTTTCTTTTCTTCCGCTGCATGTTATGAACACATGGTAATCCTTCAGTGGTATCAGAGCTTTGGCTTTTTATGTTTAAATTTTATTCCTATTTTTTTTTAATTTGTGAATTAATAGGATTAATTCAAAAAATTTTTAAACATGCGATGCAGTTATTTCCATTGAGATAGTTTTCTAATAAATTAATAGTTAATTTATTTCAATATTAATTATTTAATTGTGATTAAATTATCATTCTTTTAATATAAAAGTTATATTTATAATCAAATATTTTGTTTGATTTTATTTATATATTAAATTTTATTATGATTTTGATCACAATAAAAGGAATAAGATGCAAAATATCTTTTGTTTGTTTTTTATATATATATATAAGTGTATATATAAAGGTCAAATTTGATTTGATAATTTTTTAAGGCTTAATGTTAGTACATGAAAAATCAAATTCTAATTTGATTGATGTGTTTTGAACACTGTAATTTTAGAAATTAGTTTTTCTAACGTTCTTGATTATAAAGAGCGGCCTGACAACCAGGAGTTTTATTTCAAGATAATAATCAGTGTATATATTTGATGTATTAAGGATTAAATTTTATATTTTTTCCTAGACAACCTGAGAGTATAAAAATTTAATCCAAGAATACTGGTAGAAATTCTCTAACAATAGAGATAAGTCCTAAAAGTTAGGATATTGTCAAAAATAAATTTATCTCTTGTTTACAAGGAACGACCTGACAACCAGGAAACTTGTAATCACGGATAGAATTTATTGATGTATATGATGATGCATAAGGAGAATTAATTTTATACTTGAACCTAGACAATCTAGGGATATAAAATATAATTCAGTTAAATAATTGTCTAACAACCAGATAATTATTTGAGATTATAATTGTATGGGATGCAATTTAATCATGTTTATTTGGAATAGGTATGAGTAACAACTTGACAACCAAGGTACTCATTCATGATTCTAAATAATTTTAACAGAAATATAGATTTCTTAATTTACTTTCATATTTTAAATTTTTAAATATGTCCACCTTTTGTGTGGCATACTTGAAAGTAATATATTGGCTACAATTTAGAATTATTTTTCCAAAGGGTACAGTTATTATTGAGATGATAATCCTATTCAAATGATATCCTACAATAAGATTGATGACGGAATAGTTAGTACTTGTGAAGTATTTGGATTATTGTTTTATTGCAATATAGGTTGTTTTGACAACCATGAGTTCTAATTTCAGAGACATCTACCCACTATTTATTACTAAACATCTTAAGAAGACGTTGGTGTCCAAAACAAGATAGTACAACTATCAAAAAATTTTATTTAAACTAGTGGGAGTATTGGACAATATATTTTGAATTAAACAACTTTAGAAGTTGGAATGCCATTAATCAAAT
Organism: Arachis ipaensis; assembly: GCF_059453495.1. Lineage (NCBI taxonomy): Eukaryota > Viridiplantae > Streptophyta > Magnoliopsida > Fabales > Fabaceae > Arachis > Arachis ipaensis. Next base: position 52,351,596 of record NC_142438.1, read on the forward strand.
GGCTTTAGCGAGAATTGTTCTTGTAAGTATTTTTAGAGATTTATTTTGTTACAAACAATTTATAATTGGCCCTAATATGATTAAGGTTTGTGTTTTTTTTTTTGAAAAAACTCAATATGAGTATTGAGGATGAGAATCAAAATTATTCTCAAGGGTTGGTTTGACCAATAATAAAGATATTGAATATTTTTATTATAAGAGCTTAAAGTAAAATCTCTAACATCTAATTGATATTCTATTGAATAGAGAATGAGATTCTCTCAACGCACAAATACTAGTACTCTATGTACTCCATCATGTTTAAAGAAACATGGAATTTGATTTAGCTGAGAATTACTGTTTGTTAAATATTTGGACTACGTTTTAGAAATATTACTAAAATAACAAATTTCTCATTAAATCAATTTTTTTATCCATATGAGATATGAAAAAGGCATAAGCTGAAACTCAATAACATTAGAGTTTGGAGATGTCTTATATGTGTTAAGAGATTGCACAACAATAGAATTGATATTAGATCTGATAAATAAAATTTAGTGGTTACCCTAAAGAAATAATGAGTATTATTTCTATCACCTTTCTTAAGACAAAGTGTTTGTGATAAGATGTTGAACTCTTTTTAGAAAAAGGATTCCATCTTAAAGAAAGAGTAGGAGTACAATTACTTTTATTAGAATTATATACCACTCAATAGAGGATATACTTTCTCTTAAAAGTATAAAAGGTTTGATCGTCAAACTAATTTTTCGAAAAAGTAGCCTATTTGTATAATGATACAATTCTATAAAGATAGATCTAATGGTTACTTAGATTTTTTATAATCATGTTCAATAAGGATTGTTCTTAAAATAAAATTATGCACTATTGTAGTGGGAGATTTCATGTTTTGAGAAAACGTGATATTTATTATGCACTATGTGCATTTTATAAAAGGTCAAGCAAACATGCTCAAGAGCAAAGGTGTTTAAGGTCAAAAGAGTTTTGATAAACACAAATGTGCATTGAAAAATTACACACATGATTGATTGGCTCTAGTGCAAGTGGGAGATTATTGAGATAATAGTATGCCCAAGATCCAATCTATCATGATTGGCTCTCGTGCAAGTAGGAGATTGTTGGGAATAAGGAATATGACCACAATCCAATCAATCATGTGTCAAATAATTTGTTATTATTATTATATTAAAATATTAATATAATAAGGTCCTTGATTAAATTTAGAGATTTATCATTGTCATAGTGATCATAATATTGAGAGATAAATTTTTTATAATTTAATCTAAATTGTTCTTGGTCATAGGATTATTAAAAAGGACATTAATAATCCGGAAAGATCAATATATATATAATGGTCTTTATTGGATGGAGATTAATAGATCTCATTTATTAAATTATATATATAAATGGTGCATATAAAGATATGACCATCGAACTGACTCACTCTGAGAATTTCTAATGGTTATAATTACCGCATATTTGTCAATAGAATATTCTCAAGATGAATATAGTAATAGAGTTTCCTTTGACCTGCGACTATCATAATAATTAACAATGTATTTATTATACTTTGATTCCGGACACCTAATACCCTAGGGTGCTAGTTGAATGGATATTGGGTATGATTTAAATACTTGTAGAATTAATAATTAGTCAATAAGAAATCCGTCAACTCTCGGTAAAGATTTTGAGCTCTATGATTATAATGACTGAGATGAATAAAACCTTGGCCAAAGGGATTGAATGAATGAAGAAATGAGTTTCTTAGGTCATTCACAATTCATTATAATAATGGTAACAAGTTAGAGTTTGATGATTAAACCATACTGTAAGGGTTAACCAAGAGCTGAAAAGATGGAAGGAATTATACTTTATTCTTCTAAGGTTCTTAGTAAAAATATATTACTTCATACTATCAGGTTATTGAGGAGTGTTGCTAGACGCCAACCTTGATTAGTAAATTTAGTATGACTAATTTACTACTCGCTTAGTATTGAACCTATGGGGTCACACACTAACGAGTGTTCTAATCTTTGCTATAGAATTATTTAATTATTATTTTGATTTGATCAAATAAATAATTATATTGATTCAAATGGAATATTATTATATTCTTTGCTAGCACCAAGAATATAATAATAGTATGATAATTGAGAATATTAAATGAGATTTGAGAATAATTAGTTATTCTATTTGTAAACTTGAATTCTAAATTTGGATGAGATCCTAACTGATTCTGTTTCAAATTGAGTTATGATATGATTCATAAATTTGAAGGATTCAGATTTAGAATTTTAAGATATGATTTAAATTTGAATTGAGATTCAAATTTAAAATCAGTAACAAATCTCATACTATATATATGTATGCCAAGAGTAGAGGAATGGGACAGAGATGAGAATAAAACACAAGAGTTTTATTCCTTTACCTCTACGCACATAAATGTATGTGAGCCTAATTCTTGGAGAAGAATTTTATAGTATGTAAAGAGTTGCAAGAGGTTCCTCAATTTAGATCAGATGTCCATTGGTCAAGGAGTTGACAGCAAAGGTTAGTCTCGGTGTGGATACGCATAGAGTCGTCGTACAATCGAAGAATAAAGTTTTTACTAAAGTGTCTAAAGGTATTTAGATCTGATCTATATATTATTGGAATAAAGTTTAAGCACAAAATAGATCTTTAAGGATTACTTTCTTTTCTTCCGCTGCATGTTATGAACACATGGTAATCCTTCACTTATCAATGAAAAACTTAAGATTAATGGAGTTATATGACTTAAGCAACAACATCCATCAAGAATCAAGAATGCTCAAACACTTTCAGTAGTTCAAACCTACTAATCTAAATCGAACTTATCTTAACAACCCAAATCCACTAAAACTAGAAAACTGAGTGTAACTAAGTTAAACTAACTAACTAAAATAGTATGTATATTAAAGACTTAAAATAGTACTCATACTGTCAAACCCTAAAACATTAATCCACTCAAAAACCTAAATCATAATACTAATTGGCAACTAAAACCTAAATTAATCCTAAATTTAACTAAAATAAAAAGAAAAATTAATTAGAAAATGATGATATTACCAGAAAAAAGAGACTGGTGACTAGAGGTGGTCACCGAAATGTCAACAACTATTGTTGAAGGCAGAGGGAGCAACGATCAGAAGGGGTCGTCAGAGGGGTTGCCGGAGATAATAGAGAGATGAGAGGGATAGAGAGAGTGTGGGAGGCGATAGAATGAGGAGAGAGAAATTGTATTCGAAATGAGGGGGAAGAGGGTACGCAGTTCGAATTTAGGGCACAATTACCGTAAAATTTACCAGCGGATTTAATCCGCCGGTAAAGCTTTGCGGGTGCTCCAAAACGTAACGTTTCACTAATCAAATTTATCGTCGGATTTATCTGCTTGTAAATTCGACGGTAATGCTCACGCTAATTAATTTTTTCCTCTAAATATTACCGGCGAATTTACCATAAAAAAAATGAATTTTGATGGTTATTTTTTTACCTGACGAATTTATTGCCAACTCTGTCGGTAAATCCATTGGTAAACCTGACGTTAACATCTGTCACTAAATCCGATGGTATTCACCGTTTTTCTTGTAGTGTACTACAATGAGCAATTATACCAAGAAAAATATTTTTTTTATTTAAGAATATTTTTCTAAGTTTATTTGGTGTTAATATTGTAAGAGTGTAGGTATATAAATAATGACTTTTCTAATGCAATAACTTCTTAGATTTAGTTGTTATTATTATGATTTCAACATCATCTCGATATAAGTGTTATAGATCAATGATTAAATAATATTACTCTTTATGATATTTTTAGTGTTAGTTAATAAAATTATCTTTTAATATCTATTTTGTTCTTTTTTGTTCTTTATTTATTATATACTTTTTAATAATTTTTATTATTCTTATTAATAAAAAGTATTATAAGACGTCGGCTTTTGAAAAGGATTAAAAATATTTGAAAGGATTATTTTTAAATTTTTAAAATTTTTTTGGGGACTATTTTGAGATTTTTTGAACTCTTTGGTAGCGTTTGGTAGAGAGATAGAGACGGAAAGACTGAGACTGAGACTAAGAGACAGGGATTGAAATAAATCTCAGTATTCTGTTTGGTGCAAAATGGGAGACAGGAATTGAAATAAGAATGAAACTCTAATTTAATTTGCACAAAGGATAAAATTGGAATTAATTAATTGAAATGAAAGTATTTTAGGTATAAAATGTTATTAAAGTTTCAGTCTCTATCTCTAAAAATTTCAGTCTCCTGTGTCCCTACTTTTTGGAGGTACTGAAATACTGAAATTTTAGAGACAGAGACAGAAATTTTAGTACCAGTCTCTGAACTAACAAATACGATACTGAGTCTCAGTCTTTCAGTCTCTGTCTCAGTACCTGAAAACAAACGCTACCTTTGGAAACTGTTTTATACTTTACCCTGGGAACTGATTTGTCCAGACTACACACGTGGACAATTAACGACCACGTGTGCGAGTTAATATTCTACATCAATAGTCACTGTTAGTGACTAACGGAAAGTAATTGTTGTTTAACGGAAGTAAATGTTAGAGAGTATTTTGTGTATTTTAAAATTTGAGAGAGTAAAGTGTTCGATTTTAAAAACCTCAGTGATTGATTGGTTAATTACTCTTTATTTTATAATTTGTAATTAAAAATTGTTTGGGCTATAAGATGTTTTTGTTGTTTTAATCTGAGCTACTAACAAACTTGATTGCATGTCCTTAATAGTAATATACATCTGATGGAGACTAGTTTCTTCAAATTATCTAACTACTTGGTCATTGTGAAACATGTCAATCCCATAGAAATAAAATAAGAGGCACAACCAAAGTCGTAGTCATAGAATTTAGGGCATCCACAATTTTGTCAGCACACTATAGAAATCCGAGGGTCAACATATAGCAACGACATATAAACTACAACAAAAAAGAAAAAAAATTCAACTAATATTTATGTCACAAAAATTGCTAAGAACTGGTAAGAACCAGATATGCACTTTGTTATTTCGCTTGTTTGAAAAGACAACATCAAGCAAATATAGAATCAGCATTTGGCATACTACATATATAAGTATGGTCAGATGTATTCACTAGCATTTTTGACTCTATTCCACAATCATCTAAGCTTGACGCTAAAGTTGCTAATACCAATGTAATTTGATAAGACATCTCCAAAAAAACTCATAGCACCATTTTGATATGTCTCTTTGGTGGTATTGTTCCCAATATCTCAAGCAACCACTAACATGTTCTCCATCAATAAATAACCTAAGCTACAAGCAAGTGAAATGTATGTATTTGTATTTGTCATCTTTTGACAAAAGTGCTTATTAATGGATTGTCATAGTGGAAAAATCGATTAATCGTTAATTAATTAATTATTAATTATTAATTAATTAATTTATATAATAATTAACTAGTGTTTGTGATTCATTGTTTGACAAATGTCCAATCTACTTACTTTACAAATGTCTAGTTTATTTGCATGCAAAGTGGCACAATGGAAAAGCAAACAAGAGTTCAAATTTTGAAAGAAAAGAAACATTAATTTTAAACACAATCTTTGTTTTTTTATCAGAATTTGAAATGAGAGTTGGAGTAAAGAAATTTAAATTCAGGTTTTAAAAACATATATTTGTTCTCTCTCTGTGTGTGAGTAGAAAGAGCTCGCCAGTGATGGAAGTAATAACTGGCAGAGAAGATAGAGAATGGTGGTGGTTGACGTTATAGTTGGGAGAGCGTCTGGCAAAAAAAAAAAAAGAAAAGATGGTGGCAGAGGCTCCGAATCTATTTCCATCAAGCAGCATAGATGAAGAACAATAAGTGAGAGGTAATAGTGGTTTTTGATGCAGTGGTGAGGAGAAAGAATAGCATCGGTGGTGAGTTGTGAGTTGTATTGCTGTCGTCAGTGAAGAAGGAGCAATGGCAGCAAGTTGATGATACCAGTGAAAAGAATGCAGAGATCTAAGATCTTACCATCGGTGGTATTACAGAGGTAATTTTCTTTTTAAAAGTTAGAATAGTCATCCTGTCCTTTTTCTTCTTGGCTATGGCATACTTCATTTAATTATTCCTTTATCTAAACATACTTATTCCAGTTTTGTAATCGGAGAAGTTACCTTTGATGTATCCATCATGAACAATGAAATGAGTCACTTGGATGTGAGATATGCAGGAACTTTGACTGATGATGAGGTTACTCGAGCTCTATCCCGAGTGTAGGATCAATTAAGTCTGAATGAGGACAACATCAAAGAAATTTTCTAGATTGGACTAGCTCTATTCTACAAGGTGAAATTTTACATTTTTATATGAAATTTTTTTCTTTTGATCGACTTTTCTCTTTGCTTTTAGAGTATGGAAGTTAAACCCAAGGTTGTTATATGTTGACGATGTGCACAAGTTAGATTGTAGATGAATTTTTTGTTCACATTGTGTTGTTTCAACTTATGTGCATTGTGCATGATGTTGTCTAAAAAAATAATCATTTATATTTTTTAAATGCTTTAGGGCTATGAAGTTCTCAATATTCTATGCCTTTTTTCGGGTTTATATTGAAGTCATATGCCTTTTCTTGCTTATAGAGAGTTGTTTGTATAATAGGTTCTTTTGTACTCATTTGAAATTGATTACTTTCAAAATGAAATTTAAATTTCAACTATGTCTGAATAATATTTTATCCTATCATTACTCTTTAGTATAATTTTAGTATAATAAATAATCTTATATTTGTTGATATCCTTATATTAATAACACACATTATTAGTGACTCTCTGCTTCAATATTTCATTTTATCTGTTTAGCAACCCAACTATTAAAATTTTGTCTCCTTAGAAACCCTTTGATCATTAGTGAACTTAAGTAAACAAGAAGTATATATATGGACAATGTTGTTTTACTCTAAATAGAATCATAAAAGGATATGCTGCTTTTCATAGAATAATATATTCTTTTAATAACACTACAAGAATTTGACAAATTAGCGACGAATTTTTGTAAGAAATATTTTTTGTTACTGATCCGTCATTAACTTGCGAGGAATTAGTGATGCACTAACGGCAAATTAATCAGCGATCACAAAATATCCGAACTTGAGAAAAGCGACTGATTAGCAAGAGATTCACGAGTAAGTTTGTTTCTCACAAATTGACTTTTGTAGATAAAAAAAGAGTGGGAAAAATTTCTTTGCTAATTTGTCACAAATTAATTAGCAAGTGACAATATTCAAGCAAATCAGTTACTTAGGGGTTCAATCGAATAAAAGTAAAATAGCGAGGGATATTATTGTCACTATTTCATCGCAAGTGTTTGATATACAATTAACGAGAAACAATTCGCACACTAGTTCGTCGCTGAATAAACTTTGTGCAAAAAAGGCTAATTAGCAACGAACAATGTTCCTAGCTAATCAATCACAAAGACTTGAAATACATTTTGCGATGGACAATCTCCTAACTAATTTGTCACCAATTTTTTTTTAGCGAGAAATTCGTTTCTCGCTAATTTGTCGCATAATATTGTAAAATTCAAAATTGGGGTAGCGATAGAAAACAGTCGTCGCTAACTCGTCGCAACGGATAAATCATTCAGCTAGGGAAGTTTTCCTTGCTAATTAGTCGATAAAGTGAAAATACGGAAATTGAGCGCTTAGGACCTAAGTAGCGACAAATTTGTGACCGTTTAACAACTGACACACTTCGCTCCCTTATTTCAAGTTGTGATTAGCGGGAGAAATATATTTGTCACTAATTTGTCACAAGTTTAATTTAGCGAGCGAGTTGGCAACTGCAATCTTGTCGCAAAGCAAACGCTATATCCTACCTATTTTGTAGCAAATTACTCGCTAATAGACAAAATTTTAGAAATACCTAGTCGCAATTGAGTCACTAATCAAAAGCTTATTTAGTGAGGAATTAACGACCGTTTAACAACTGATAGACTTTTCTCGCTTATTTCAAGTTGTTACTAATTTGTCAGAAAAAAACGTTAGTCCTTATTCTGTCCTTATTTCATGTTGCTACTAATCACTAACCTCTATATAAATCCATGGAAAATTCATGAAAAGTTTGAAGCAAATTTGCCAAGCACGCTAATGTAATTTGTCACAATTTTGTCACTAATCTAAAGTTATTTTAAATGAGAAAATAATTAATGTCCTAAAGTCCTGTGTAATAATTAGCTAGCTAATTTTTAATAACTAATCATTTACAATATTCTAGCAAGAAGTCAATTCTCAAAAATTTTACAAACAACTCAAATCAAAAGCTTTTTCTTAAAAAACATTTTCCCCCTATTAGATCACAAATTTGTCATTATTTTAATGAACAGTTTGTTGTTAATTTGAATTGAAGTTTAAAATTAATATATTTTAAAGACAAGTTTAAAAGTTCAACATTTTTAGAAAATGAGAGCATAATGTTGATATTTTCAATCACAAAATATATTAGAAAAATATATAATAGATAAGATAATTAAATTATTATATATGAGGATTTATTTTTATATGGTCGTACAAATTTAATTATTAATTAGAACCATTTTGGAATTCATTCAATAAAGATTAATTTGAACTAGCTCTTGAATTAATTAGAATCGTCAAAATGAGCCAAATCCGTTGGACTAGCTCGTTTACATGACTTAAATAGATGGATATTTACCTCTAAAATCAAACTCGTAAAAATGTAAGCCTAAACAACTTAGCCATAGTTATCAAAACCGGACCGGCCGTGATAAACTCCCAATTTTGTGGTTTATCTTGTGCTTAATTTAGGAGATTTTATCAACTTATCCCACATTTATTCAATGAAATAGCATGGTTTTATAACTCTCCCTAAATTTGTGCTTAAGAGTGAAAACATACTTTTTAGGCCTTAAAATAGCTAAATTTAATTCACTTTAATTCCATTCGATGCCTTGATATGTTTGTTAAGTGATTTCAAATTCATAAGGCAAGTATTGGATGAAGAAGTGAAGAGAAAAGCATGCAAAGTGGAGAATTCATGAAGAAATGAGCATTTGGAGAATTGAAGTCCACGCGCACGTGTCACCCACGCGCACGTGTCACCCACGCGTACACGTGAGGTGGAATTTAGGCCAGCGACACGCACGCGTCATCCACGTGGACGCGTGACGAGCGGCACGTGACTCACTTAAAGTGAATTCATTGGGGCGATTTATGAGCTGCCCAGGCCCAAATCCAACTCATTTATGAGGCTATTTCATGCAGAATTGAAGATTGGACAAAGGGGGAGCCATTAGTTTAGGTTAGGATGATGCTTTAGTTAATTTCTAGAGAGCGAAGCTCCCTCTTCTCTCTAGAATTAGGTTAAACTCTCTTTAATTTAGGTTTTAATTCTTGTTTTCATCTTGTTCTCTTTACAATAATTCTTGTTCTATTGTCTTGATTTTCCTATTTCTTCTTGTTAATTTCTTATTTTGGTTACCCTTATGTTCATGCACTCTTGTTAATTTTCATTCTCTTTAATGCAATTTTGAGGTATTTCATGTTTAATGTGCTTAATTGGGTTGTTATTCTTACTTTTCTTGCATTGGGTAGTTATAGAATTTATATTTCTTGCAATTTAACATGCTTTCCTTTTATACCTTCCAGGTGTTTGACAAAATACTTGATTGGATGTTGGAGTATCTTTTTGAGCATTCTTGGCTTGGAAAGAGAAATTAGGCAATCTTGAGTTATTAACACCCAACTCATGTTGGTGATCTAGAGTTGTTAGTAATATTGTTTTCATTGACCCTAATCTCTTGCTAATTCAATCAGTAAGTTGATTAGGACTTTTGGATTGAGATTAACTAGTCTTATTTGACTTTCTCTCATGTGAAGATAACATTGTACCTTTTTCCATTATTGGAGTTGACTAAATAGGATAAATTCTTATTAATTATTGTGTTATGATTAGTGACTATGATAGAAAGCCTATATTCTCAATCCTTTCCATGAATGCTTCTCTTTATTAATTGCTTTCTTCAATTGTTTGCTTTACTTTTCTTGTCATTTATTTTCTTGCCTTTTTACCAACCCACCCCTTGGATACCATAACCAATAATATGCATACCTCACTTCAATTCCTTGAGAAGACGAATCGGGACTAATACTCTCGGTTATTTTTATTGGGTTGGACTTGTGACAACCAAAACTCTAAACTTTGATTTGAGGATCGATTATCGGTTTGGGCTATACTCACAACGAAATTATTTTGTTAAATTCTGAACCGGTATAAATCCTCATATCAGGCTGGCTGGTTCGACCAGAAAATCAGTGAACCGATGGCATATCCAGTTTGGTTCATTATTAAGACCGGACTTGCAATTAACTCGGTCAACGAGGGTCAAACCCTTGAAAACTGGGTGGTTTTGTTGTGAATCGGACTCGGTTTAGGCGGTTGACCCACACTTCCTCCCTAGCCCGTGCGCTCCACACGTAGACCAGCAGGGTGTGGATTACTGTACAAGTATCTATTTGAATCCCCTTTAAAAAGTGGTGATGAGATGATTTATACCGGTTCGAAATTTAGCAAAATAATTTCGTTGTGAGCATATCCCAAACCGATAATCGATTCTCAAATCAAATTTTAATATTTTGGTTGTCACAAGTACAAACCCCAATGCAAATAAACTGAAGTATTCAAACCTCGGGTCGTCTCACAAGGAATTGCAATGAAGTGATCAATTATTGGCTATAAAGGAACAAGGGGGGTTTGATTTGGAAAAAGGGCAAGAAAATAAAGCAAGCAACTAAAGAAAACAAGTGATAAAGAGAGACATTCATGGCAAGGATTGAGAATATAGGCTTTCCATTCTAGTCACTAATCATAACAATAATTAACAAGAGCTTATCCTATTTCATCATCTCCAACATAGGAAGAAGGTACAATGTTATCTTCAACATAGGGAGAAAGTCAAATAGGACTAGTTAATCTCAATCCAAAAGTCCTAATCAACTCACTAATTGAATTAGCAAGAGATTAGAGTCAATGGAAACAATATTAACTAACAACTCTAGATCACTCACATGAGTTGGGTATTAATGACTCAAGATTGCCTAATTTCTCTTTCCAAGCCAAGAATACTCAAAAAGCTACTTTAACATCCAACCAAGTATTTTGTCAAACACTTGGAAGGCATAAAAGGAAAGCATGGTAAAATTGCAAGAAAGAATAAAATCTACAACTACCAATTGCAAGAAAACAATAACAACAACTCAATTAAACCATAAATAAACGTAAAACATAAATTACATTAAATGAAAATTCAAATCCAACAAGAGTTCATCAACATAAAAGCAACAAAATAAAGAAAATGACAAGTAAAACTAGAGGAGTTAAGATGAAAGAACAATAAATTGCAAGAAAAAGTAGATGAAAGCAAGAATTAAACCCTAGATCTAAGATGAGAATTAACCTAAGAACCCTAATTCTAGAGAGAAGATAGAGCTTCTCTCTCTAGAAAACTAACCTACATGATGCTAACCTAAAACTAATTGCTCCCCCTTTGTCCAGTCTTGAATTCTACATGAAATAGTCTCTGGAATCAGTTGAATTTGGGCCTGAGAAGCTTAGAAATTGCCCCCAGCATTTTCACTTTAATGAGGTCACGTGCTGGCTGTGACGCGTACGCGTCGTCTGGCGTTTTCTTGTCACGCGTACGCGTCATGTCATGCGTATGCGTCGCCTTCGACGATGCACCTCTTCACGCGTGTGCGTCGCTATATGCACTCCAAATCCTTGTTTTTCCATGAATTCTCCACTTTGCATGCTTTTCTCTTCACTTTTTCCATCCAATACTTGTCTTATGAATCTGAAATCACTCAACAAACATATCAAGGGATCGAATGGAATTAAGGTGAATTAATTTTAGCTATTTTAAGGCCTAAAAAGCATGTTTTCACTCTTGAGCACAAATTTAGGGAGAATTACAAAACCATGCTATTTCATTGAATAAATATAAGATAAGTTGATAAAATCTTCCAAATTAAGCACAAGATAAACCACAAAATTGGGGTTTATCAAACCTCCCCACACTTAAACTAAGCATGTCCTCATGCTAAACTCAAGAAAGAGACAAAGGGTATCAACATTATTTATTCAATGCAAACTATGTAAATGCAATCTACTTACATGCAATCTATCTAAATGAATGCAACTACTTAGTCAAAATAAATCAACTTCTAAGAAAACATGATGAACATGAGGTCTAAGGTAATATCAACCAAGTCAAACCCACAATTGAATTGAGTTATTAAAAAAATTTTACAAACTTGCAAGAAAAGAGATGATCATAGGTGAAAACATGTAATTGGCCAATTGAATCCTCACTGGATATATATCCGCTCTAGTCACTCAAGTGTATAGGGTTGATTCACTCAACCCTCCCCTAATCATGCTTTCCAAGATTTGTTTTTCATCTAACAATCAACAATTATTTCATGCATGCATACAAATATCATGAGAACTTTTCTTTAGGTTGTAATGGGGTTAGGGTCAAGGTAAGATTGTATTTGGTTAAGTGGACTAGAAATTTGAATCTTTGATTAACCTAAGCTTCCCACCTAACCTATATAACAACCTATAAAATTTGAATGCTAACCTAACTACCCATTCTTCACTTTTTCGCACACTCATACATTCTCTTTTTTATCACAACCCATATGCATTGATTATTATTGAACTTCACTTTAGGGCATTTTGTCCCCTTTTTATTGCTTTTCTTTTTCTTTCTTTTTCTTTCTTTTTATTTTTCTTTTGATATATTTTTCTTTATTTTGTATTTTTTTTCTTTCTGCGATAAAGTATATACAAAAGTATTAATGCATATGGTTTAACATTTAATTAATACATGAGTATGTACCTAATTGCCAATATTTTCAATAAAAATACAAAAGCACTCTTTTATCCCAACCAATGTTCCCAACTCTCCCACAATTGAATGACAAATACTCTCACTAGTCTAAGCTAATCAAAGATCCAAATTAAGGACATTTATTTTTTTTGTTTAAAGGCTTGTAATGTGCTAAAATTAAGAACAAATGGGTTTAGCATAGGCTCAAAGTTGATTAACAATGGAAGACAAAAGGTAGGCTATTTGGGTAAGTGAGCTATTTGAAATGATGGCCTCAATCATATAGATGCATGTATACACAAAATAATAGACATAAGGAATCAAACAAATCAAAGATTACAATCATAGAAAGAGAATAATACACACAAGAATGAAAATAGTGGTTATATGATGTAACCACACAATTAGGCTCAAAACTCATATGCTTGTGTTCTTAGCTCAAAAATCATGTTCCACAATGTATAATTCAAGCAAGTTCTAAAAAAAAAAATTTTACTCAAATCATTTGGGGTGCCCTATAGATAAAATCCTTGAAAAATTTTATTATTTTGATTAAGCTTATTATATATATGCAAAATAAGAAAATGCAACAAAAATTCCTAAAAGACCTAAAAAAATGAAATGCAAAAGTGTTGGGATTAGAAATTTGTCACCCAAAAACGCCGACTGGTCGGACGACCTCCCCACACTTAAAAGTTTGTACTGTCCTCGGTGCATTCAAAGATGAGCAAGGGGTACGGCGACTTTCCGAGTTGCCACCTTCAGCTGGTGGATCAACCAGCTGCTGCATGTTCTTTCTTCTACTTCCAATTTTACTTATGACAAAACATCCTGAGCAATACAAAACATGATAGCAAGAGAAGTAAATGCAAAAGCAAGGAAGCGTAGATCGTTGGAATAAGGTAAAAACCACTAGAATTGAGTGAGTGAATTAGTGTGACATTAATGAAACAAGTGTGTGAGTTCTAAGTTACGCGTGGTTTAGAAAACACACACTAACATAGAAGCTATGTCACGATTACACAAAGAAAATATGCACTTCACCCATTCTAGTTTGCTTGAAATACTTCAAAGAGAACTTGTAGGTTAAGACAACCAACAAGCAACAGAGAAGCATAAGAGCATTCAAGAAAAAATCAAGCAATTATGAAATTGGATAATGAATGGACATTGATTGATGTATAAGGAAACTTAGTGAACGAAAATGGAATATGAAACTTACACATCAATCAATGAAACACTTTAAATTTTGTTTACAACACCTAAGTGACATAGAAGTGGAACACATGCGTGCTATGAAACTTAGGAAAAAGAAGATAGAAATTAAATTCAATCGCATAGCAAGCATGGTCCACAAAGCTTTAAAAAGCTAAAAAATATGTCACTAAGCAAGCTTACGATCCAATTTCACAATTCCAAAATCTCAATGCATGAAATAGGTGACGTAGATAAAGATTAATCATAAACAAGCATCACCTAACAAAAAATGCATTGATAATACGCTATTGCCTAATCATAATGAAATGCTTTAAATCACATGGTGGCCAAACATGCAATTCAAACGATTTAGAAAGCTTGAAGGCAATTTAACATATACTGGTATTCACAAATGTTAAGCATGAAAAATTCAAAATCAAGTAACAAAAGGTAGCATCAATAAAAGAAGTACAACAATGAAAATTAACAATAATGATGTTAAAATAACATCTTATCAATAATCAGCAGCAATAAACAGTAAACAAGATTAATAATCCAACACTTATAATAAAAAACAGAAAATTAAACAAAAATTAAACTAACTAAATAACTAACTAACTAACCAACTAAAATAAATGGTGATTGGTAGTGTTGGATGATGGTTGATGGGGGAAAAGAAAAGAGGAGAAAAGAAAAGAACGAAAGAAATGGAAAGAGAAAAAATGGAGGTAGATGGAACAGGGTAGAGTCACGTGTACGCATCATGTCACGCGTACGCATGAATGATCGAAGTGGCGTGCGACGCGTACTCATCGGCAACGCGCACGCGTGGGTGAAGAGAGATATAGGTGACGCGTACGCGTGGGGTGATGCATACATGTGGGTGGATTTTGTGCTAGAGGCACAATTCCAACCCAAAACACGCGCAACACTCTAGTTTTTGTACTAGCCCTGAAAATTTTGGATATCACGCGTATGCGTGGGCGAGGTGTACGCGTGAGTGGTCAAAAAACTTGGGGTCACGCGTACGCGTGGGTGATGCGTACGCGTGGCATGGTGCTCTGTTTTTCAAATTTTTTCCAACTTCTTGCACCAAACCAAGTATTCCAAACCTCCATATAGTTACCAAAACACCATAAAACCTTATTTAACATACTAGACTCCCAATTAAATTCAACAAACTAAACTAAACATGAAATTAAACCTATTTTACCAGTATTTACAAAAGAGAAAAATTAAAAGATGTTACCATGGTGGAGTGTCTTCCACCTAGCACTTTTGTTTATTGTTCGTAAGTTGGACTTATGGGGAGCTCTTCATCAAGGTGGCTTGTGCTTGAATCCATCCTTGAACATCCACCAATGCTTGAATCTCCAATAAGCCCCAACATTCCAAATCAATTGCATCAAGCCTTGATGGAGTCCTTCACAAGCTTGGAGCTCCCAAAGTTGGTCCACGTCTTGTAATCCGGGATCCCCAACCTTATTTTCACACCCGTCTTTAAGTTGATCACACTGATTCCCTCCGGTTGGTAAGAAAGTTGAATTCTCAATGAGGCACCAAACTATTCTCCTAGACCCATCCAATTGAGCACTAGTCCAACCGTTGCTCCTAAATTTTGAGCTTCCAACCATAATGAACCTAGACTTACAACGCCAACCACTAAACATCCTCCTCTTATGCTTCATTCTACAAAATGCCCTAAGTTGGCCATTCATCTCAAGCAAGCCAAATTCAAGTGGGATAATAAAGCTAAAAGTTAGAAGTTTTACCCACTCAATTGAAGGATTAGATGGTAACTTAGGTGGAGGAGTTTCCAATGATCTTGACAAGGTGAATTCCACTCCTGTCCATCCCCTTCTAGGGGCTTCCACCACTTCACAAGGTGCTTCAAGTTCTACCTCTTGCCAAGCTTCCTTAAATTCAATTGCTTCTTCACCAATGTCCTCTAGCTATTCCCCATTACTCAAATCATAAATAGGAGGTTGAGCGAAATCTACCTCATCATCAATTCGAAGTTCAATGGGGAAGGATTCATCAAACTCAAAAGGATCACATGTTGATGCGGAATCATCATAGATAGGAGAACTTGTTGTTTGCGCCATTTCTTCTATTTCTTCAATTACATTATGCCTTGGAGGTTGTGCAATATCCTCCTCAACATCAATTTTAAACTCCATGGAAGAAGGCTCTTCAACATGAGATTCTTCTTTGCACTCAACATCTTCTAAATCTTCAACCACTCCTTCCTCTTGTTCAATAATCTCGGCTTCCTTCTCTTGTTGCACTTCTTGCCTCAACTCCTCTTCTTCCCCTTGAAGCTCCGAATTCTCCTTCTCATTGTGCTTCTCAATTAATCCTCCACATTCAACAATGGAAGTGTCTTGGATATTTGAGCACAATGATACCACGTGGTTCATCATTTTGGTCAAGCTAGCCACAAATTTCCCTAGCATCTTTTGCTCTTCTTCTTGCTTTTGACACCTAGCCTGAAGCTCTTGTTGCTCTTGCATTAGGGGTTGGAGAAATTTGTCCAATGAAGGTGGTGGTGGAAGAGAGGGTTCACTATTTGAGGGAAAGGTATTGTAGTTGGAAGGTGGTTCATATTGGTAAAAGTCTTGAGGTGGTTCTTATTGAGGTGGTGTATAAGAAATTGGTGGTTCTTGAGAGTATTGGTGTTGGAAGGGTGGTGGCTCTAGGTATGGTTCATATGGTGGTTAGTATGGTGGATATGGATTAGGATCATATGGAGGTGAATGGTGGCATGGGGCTTGTGAGTAAGCTTGACCACAATGTTGAGGGATTGGTTCATAATTATGTACATTATGGGGTAGATTGTAGCCATGAGAGATTGGAAGAGGTTGTTGCCATGAAGGTTGATCATAAACATGTGGCTCCTCCCTAAATTAATATCCATTCCCACAATGTGGTTCTTCATTGAAGCTTTCATTCCCTACAACATAATTGTAGGTAAACTCATAGCCAAAGTGATGAGAATTCATGGTGACAAGAGAAAATAAAAATAAATACTAATAAGAACTAATAAAAACTAACTCCTAAAGCAAGAAAAAACTAACAAAGAAACATATTCACAATATCAACATATATACAATAGCCAATAACATAACACCATTGCAATTCCCCAGCAATGGTGCCAAAAATTTGATGAGATGATTTATACCGGTTCGGAATTTAGCAAAATAATTTCGTTGTGAGCATAGCCCAAACCGATAATCGATCCTCAAATCAAATTTTAATATTTTGGTTGTCACAAGTACAAACCCCAATCAAAGTATTCACCCACATGAGTTGGGTATTAATGACTTAAGAATGCTCAAAAAGCTACTCTAACATCCAACCAAGCATTTTATCAAACATTTGGAAGGCATAAAAGGAAAGCATGGTAAAATTGCAAGAAAGAATAAAATCTACAACTACCAATTACAAGGAAACAATAATAATAACTCAATTAAACCATAAAAAAATGTAAAACATAAATTGCATTAAATGAAAATCCAAATCCAACAAGAGTTTATTAACATAAAAGCAACAAAATAAAGGAAATGACCAGTAAAACTAGAGGAGCTAAGTTGAAAGAACAATAAATTGCAAGAAAAAGTAGAAGAAAGCAAGAATTAAACCCTAGATCTGAGATGAGAATTAACCCAAGAACCCTAATTCTAGAGAGAAGAGGGGGTTTATCTCTGTAGAAAACTAACCTACATGATGCTAACCTAAAACTAATTGCTCCCCCTTTGTCCAATCTTGAATTCTGCATGAAATAGTCTCTGGAATCAATTGGATTTGGGCCTGGGAAGCTCAGAAATTGCCCCCATCTTTTTCACTTTAATGAGGTCACATGCTGGCTGTGACGCGTATGCATGGGTCACGCGTACGCGTCATCTGGCGTTTTCTTGTCACGCGTACGCGTCATGTCACGCGTACGCGTTACCTTTGATGATGCACCTCTTCACCTGTGCGCGTCTGTCACGTGTGCACGTCGCTGTATGCACTCCAAATCCTTGTTTTTCCATGAATTCTGCACTTTGCATGCTTTTCTCTTCACTTCTACTTGCCTTATGAATCTGAAATCACTCAACAAACATATCAAGGTATCGAATGGAATTAAGGTGAATTAAATTTAGCTATTTTAAGGCCTAAAAAGCATGTTTTCACTCTTGAGCACAAATTTAGGGAGAATTATAAAACCATGCTATTTCATTGAATAAATGTGAGATAAGTTGATAAAATCTCCCAAATTAAGCAAGATAAACCACAAAATTGGGGTTTATCAAGTGGCGTCTCTAAGGTTCGATCCTTGAACCTGAGAGTGAGTAAAAGATGGATATTTGACTTAAATAGATAGATATCTGACTCTAAAATCAAACTCGTAAAATTGCAAGTCTAAACGACTTAGCCATAGTTATTAGGACTGGACCATATCGGCTAATTCGATCGAAAAACCAACGAACCGATGTCCTATCCGGTTTGGTTCATTATTAAGACCAACCTTGAACTTGACTCGGTTAACGACGGTCAAACGTTAAAAACCGAACGGTTTTGTCATGAACCAGACTTAGTTTAGGCAGTTGACCCGCACTTCCTCCTTGACCCGCGTGCTCCACACGTAGACCAATGGGGTGTGGATAACTATAGGAGCATCTATTTGAATCCCCTTCAAAAGTGGCATCTCTAAAGTTCGATCCTTGAACCTGAGAGTGAGTGAAAGATGGGTATTTGACTCTAAAATCAAACTCATAAAAAATACAAGTCTAAATGACTTAGCATAGTTATCAGTACCGAATCGGACCAGACCGACCAGTTTGACTGAAAAATCAGTGAACTGATGTCCTATCTGGTTCGGTTCATTATTAAGACCGGACTTGCAATTAACTCAATCAACGGTAGATAAAAAGTTGAAAATTGGATGGTTTCATTGCGAACTAAACTCGGTTTAGGCGGTTGACCCGTACTTCCTTCTTGATCCGTGCACTCCACACGTAAACCAGCGAGGTGTGGATCACTGTAAAAGTATCTATTTGAATTTCCTTCAAAAAGTGGCTCTTTAAGGTTCGATCCTTGAACCTGAGAGCGAGTAAAAATCCCCATCTCATTGGGACAAGTGAATCTTCAATAAATCAAAATGAAAATTTGAAAACAAAAAGAAAAAAAATTAGTAACTCAAAAAACGAAACAAATTATATTAATTTAAAAAGCGTATAATTTCAAAATTAAAAATGCATAAATAAGTGCTATTTCTATTACTTCAAATAAAAAATTGTGTATAACCGCTCTTTTTGGTCTATAAATTAAAAATTGAAAATTTTATTATCCCTACAACAATTTCCTTTTATCATTATAGCCACCGTCATTATCTCCCCAAATGACCTAACTTAACCCGCGTTAACATTGTCTCCTCAATGATTCTTGCATCGAAAATCACTCCCACACCCATAGTCAGAGACTCAGCATCCCCTATCATGCTTCCTCTGCCATCGGTGTTGCCGGACAGCACCAACCCTGGCTTGTGTCCTGCAACTCTTTTCTCTTCCTCTCCCTTCCTCGTAGTGCCTCTCTTTCTTCGTCGTCCTCCCCGGCAAGGCTCCACACAGCAACAGGCCAGCAGCACGTTGTCATCTTCCACGACTCTACACATGCCTTCTCTGTTCACTACTCCAGGCCACGTGCCTTTTCCACGTCACTAGAGCCCTTGGTCTTGAGAGTCTCGTGTTCGATTGTCACGACAGAGGGCCATACATCGATGTCGCCGACGGCCGAATTCTAAAGTAGGAAGGAGATGAAGTTGGTTGGACTTAGTTTGCTATCACCTCTTCCAATAGGTACCAAAATGTGAACTTATTTCTAAAATGATGAACTTTATGTGAATTTGATAGTTGATATGCCTTAGTATTTGTTGAAAATAGTGAGTATTTAAATTGGTCTAGATTTTTTTGGAGATTTATTAGTTTTAGAATCAAAAGTTTTGTTTATTGTGTTTTTGTGTTAAGAGTTTGCTAGTGGTAGAAGACTTGATATGAGGATTTGGACACTGTAATGAATATTCGTTCCCTGTTCTGATGAGAACATTGATTTTTTTTAAGGATTCTGCTAGTGCTACTAATTGAAATTTGAATCATTGAATGATTAGCTATGTTTTAGATTGAATGATTACTGATTAGTTGATTCATTTTAGTCCTGTTTTCATTCTTTGTATTGTTCTATGTTCTTGCTTTGAATGATTAGCTCTGCTCACTACTGTTGTACTATGCTCTGTTGAAAAAAATTGTGCTAAAATTGTCCTCAAAACCTGGAATTTTGATAATCCTTATTAAACTTTGGAAAAGTTTGTTGCTGCTGCGTAAATTTTTATTGTGTTTTAATTGTTCCTGTTGTGGCTTCGTTACTTTCAATTGTTCCTGGTGGTGTTGTTGCTTTATTTTAAATTTCAATTGGTGGTGGTGTTTTAATTCTAAGTCATTCAATTTTTCTGTTTGATATTATGCTTCTAGCTTCATTTTATTGTCATTCATCAATAATTAATTGAACTCTAATTCATTTTATTCCCATTCTTGATCCCAATTATTTAACCTTTTCTTTCATCTACTCATTATTTATTTTTGAATGTTTAGTGTCTGTGGATAAAAATGGCTTTGTCTATGATGAGAGAACTTTTGCGTGGTCTAGAAATTTGCGGATAAATCCTCGTTGCAAGTATAGTTTCTAAACCTTCAAAAGTCCTTTCATACAAACGTTTTGGTTGTCACAAGTAACAAACCCCTAAATAAATTGATAACCGAAGTATTCAAACCTCGGGTCGTCTTCTCAAGGAACTGCAGGGAAGTATGTTCTTATTATTGGTTATGGAGATTGTAAATTGAGGTTTTGAGAATGAGGAGTGAATAGTTTAACCAGCAATTAAAGTAAATGAAGAACAAGTAATTTAAATGGCAAGTAAAATAAATAAATGACTGTAAATAAACTTTTGGCAAGGTATGAGAAATTAGAGGTCCTATCTTAGTTATCCTTATCAATGATGATGAGAATTGAATCTTAATTCCACTTTGTTAACCTTTACCAAGATAAAGGAAGGTCAAGGGATTAATTGGTTTGATCTTCGAATCCTATTTATTTCCTAAGAAAAGATTGGGATTATTGAAGTTCAGTTTAATTAACAAAGATAACAATTACCATTCATGTTTGAGTTTGATAACTCCTGAGTTACTGATTTCTTAACCAAGACCAAAAAGGAGAAAAGTAAATCTACTGAAATAAAAATGTCTTCAGATGGGAACAACAGCAATGTAAATAAGGGAAAGCAATATTAAACTGAAATACCTCAAATAACATTAATTCAAAAGAGTAATCTGTAACATGAATGTATCATAAGCCAAATAGGCAACATAACTAATATAAGCATTAAAGTATCTGAAAGTAAGAGATAAATATAAAGTAAAAGAATATTGAAACCTGGGATTGAGAGTCACTCCTAAAACTAAGAGAAATCCTAAATCCTAATCCTAAGAGAGAGGAGAGAATCTCCCTCTCAAAACTAAATCTAAATCATGAAAAAATAAACTAAAGTTGTCTCTACTTTGAATGGATGCATTCCCTCACTTCATAACCTCTGGTCTATGCCTTCTGGACTTGAATTTGGGCCAAAAAGGGCTTCAGAATTCACTGGGAGCGTTTTCTGCAATTCTGGTGCGTGGCCTCTGTCACGCGTCCGCGTGGGTCACGCGGTCGCGTCATTCGGAGTTTTCCTTGTCACGCGGTCGCGTCAGTCATGCGGCCGCGTCGCTGCTTCTTCGCGCTTGGCATGCGTCCGCATCGCCCATGCGATTGCGTGGATGCCAGTTTCTTCACAAACTCCGTTTTATGCTTTCCTTCCATTTTTGTATGTTTCCTTTCCATCCTTTGAGTCATTCCTGCCTTAGAAGATCTGAAACTACTCAACACACTAATCACGGCATCGAATGGAAATAAAGGTAATTAAAATAATTAATTTTAAAGCATAGGAAACATGTTTTTCACATACATCACATAATAAGGAAGGGAAAGTAAAACCATGCAAATAATATGAATAAGTGGGTGAAGGATTGAATAAATCACTCAGATTAAGCACAAAATATATCATAAAATATGGGTTTATCAGTCTACTTGTGAGTAATTCTTTACTTTCTTAGTTTAGTATCTTAGTTTTGTAAAACAAGTTATAACTTAAGATTATCCATTTGTGCAGCTAGGGATTTGGTGGTTATGAAAAGTTTATGCATAATTTTCAAATTGGTTGTCAATGTTCTGTAAAATACAAAGAAATCTACTTTCTCTACTAGATCAGCCCTATGCTGCGAGGTTTCTTAGTGCATATAAATTCTTGTGGAATAGGATGAGAGCAATTAGAATGGACGTGAGAATGCAGCACATTTTCTATCAAGGGGCTATTACTATGCTTGAACAGATGGTACTTTTTTATTTTTAACAAAAGTATAATAAAACCTGTTTTTTTCTCTTATTGAAGTGAAAATGATATCTATTTTTTCTACAAGTTCCTTATATGCTATATTGATTAAGACTCAATAGAAATATATATTGTGGATACTTATAGATACATTAGTTTCATATTTATTTGTTAGTAAAATAATTTTCTAAAGGTTCTGATGCCATTTATCAAGAACCTGCATCTGCTTGGTGATATTTGTAAGAGCAATATCGAGTGATGGTTAAAAGTTTAAAAATCATGAGGCTGTTGATTTTTGTGGTTTCAGATCGAATTGCACATCATTGCAATGCATGAATTATGTGAATACACAAAGAAGAAGGATTTTCTGAGGACTTTGATGCTCACTTCAATATTGAACAGATGAATAGAACTTCAGTTGAATTGTTTCAAATGTATGATGATCGCAGAAAGAAAGGAATACTTGTGCTTACCGAAAAAGTGTTTCGAGGCGATTATGCTCTCCTTAAATTGGATAAGCATCTTGGTTATAAAGTAAGTTGTCCTTGTTGTGCTCTTATCTTTAATGTTTCATTGGCAATAAAAAAACCTAAATAAATAAGCAAGTTATCCTAGGTTGAACTTGCAGAGTTATTCTTTAATCTCGCTAAGATGACTCTAGAGACAAGGCAGACTCCAGAAGTTCTATTTGCCCGCGATGTGCAAGGTTTGTAATTTCAAATGGAAATTAGCTACTTTTTTTTTACCTTACTTAGCTTGATTATTATTCGGGGTAACTTAGCTTGATTATTATTAGGGGTAGAGTGATTTCATTTGATTTTTACTTTAGCTTGATTATTGGATCTTTAGTGATTAATCAATCAATTAATTAATTAATTCAAGACAATTGATTTTGTTCTATTCTTGATTTTCTCTGTTCTTGCTATAGTTTGTTGTCTTTATTGCTATTTATTAGTTGTTCTTGACTTCTTGCTACTGTTTGTTCTTGATTTTCTATTCTAAATTTGTTGTTCTTCGTTGTTGCTAATTTTTTGTTGTTAATTTTTAATTTGTTGTTCTTCACTGTTGGCAGATTCTACTGTTATTTTTTTTTGAATTTGTTGGTTATTGATTTTAATTTATTGGTTCTATTATTTTTTGTTCTTGATTTTAATTTTTTTATCTTTACTGCTATTCTGATGGCTACTATTTTTTGCGTTTAATTTATTGTTATTTTGTTTTTTATTTTGATTAACTGATGTGCTATTATTTACTGATGTTATTTTTCTATGATATTTTGAAGTTTGATCATAGTATAAATAAAAATATTGGTGAAACTGAAGGAGAAACTGGTGGACATGTTCTTTGTGCAACTGATATGCCAAGTCTTAGGTGTTGTTTGCATTTTTTATTTTTTTCAAAATTTTCAATGTGCAATGAGAAACTGAGATGTGTAATATATAATGAATTTTATAGAAGTAGGAATAGATTTGTGTAGCCAGATTGAAATATCTCTTAAAAAGTGAGTGAATACTTACTTTTACATGATATTATAAGTGTGCCTTTTTTCTTTATTAGTTTACTAATTAAGTCATGTTATTTAAAGCTATTGAAAAGATAGAGTAGGCATTTGATCAAGCCCAAAGGCTTGGTTATTATCAGGTTAAGCTTCAATACTTAATTTCTTGAAACATGGTTTGAACTTTTTTAAACATGTATAATTTTAATAAACTAATTTAGTATGTATGTGATATAATTTTTTAGTTCAATGACTAAAATAAAAAAGTAATATGAGGTTTATTTTAATATAGCGACATACTTGCAGTTGATGATGGTGACAAATTAAAGACTCCATTGTGACTTAAATATTTGTGAGATACCTATCGATTTGTTACTAGTTTCAAAGAAATTTGCGATAGTATTACAACTAATTGACTACATATTATTTTCTAGCAAATTAGCAACTACATCGTAACTTTTCTTTCTCATTTAGAATAGCTTTGGTTTAGCGACAAAATTCCTACAAATTTGATTAAGAATTTTCAAAGATTAGCTATAGATTTGCTACAAAATGTGATAGATTTGCGATCATATTAGCGAACAACTTGCGACGAGTTAGATTCGAAAAAATTTCTCGCTAATTAGCATCAACTAAACATCCCATTTTGTCTACAAAGTTAGCTTGAATTTAGCAATGAGTCGGCTGCAGTAGAGTTTATCGCTAATTAGCGATTACCTTTTAGTCTATTTCTTTTATGGAATTAGCTTTTGATCTAGTGATAGATTTGCCACTATATATTCGGTCGCGAAAAACTTTCCGATGAATTAACGACTATTTTATTTGCCTTATTGATTTGCGACTTGTAATTAAAGATGAAAGTATTAGTTGTTAGGCAGTAGCTAATCTGACACAAATGATATTTTGCGTCAAATTAGCGATGATTTTACGACTATTTTTGTGGTAGCTAATCGGCCATATTCTTGTAGTGATAATGTATATGAACAATGTTGCTCACACCGGTATGTGATGCAGAAGATACACCATTGAGGTAATTAAGGTCTTAAACCCTGAAGCTACTCAGGGAAGGAAACAATTCCATTAAGAGATAATGCATTGCCATATACAGATATTGAATGGTTTCAATCATCTTAGTGTTTTTTTCTGTAGTTTGTAACATGTTCTATGTATGTTGTGAAAATTGTAATGGTTAAGGTGCTAAGATGCATTGGTTTTGCTTTTTAGTGCCTGTCCTGAATCTGGGTGCTTGGTGTATGAATACATGAACACTGGTACCTTACAAGATAGATTATTCAAGAGGGATAATACACTACTTATGCCATGGAGACTGCGGTTCAATATAGCTACTGACATTGCAACTACACTCCTTTTCTTACATTAGGCGAAGCCAGAGTCGATTATGCATCATGATCTCAAACCAGCAAACATTCTCTTGGACAAGAATTACGCCATCAAAATCACAGACATTGGTCTGGCAAGTAGTGGACAGCGTCACACAATGTTACATGACCTGGGCTTCTGGAACATTTTGTTAAATTGATGTTGAGTACCAACAAATTGGAATATTAACCTCGAAATCGGATGTATATTCTCTGGGAGTAGTACTACTGCAATAAATCACAGCCAACCTGCTATGGGACTTTCTTACCAAGTTAGGAGGGCAATTGCAAAGGAAAAATTTGAAGATATACTTGTTCATGTGGTGCTTGATTGGCCAGTTGAGAAAGCTGTAGGATTTGCCAAGTTGGCATTAGCCTATTGTGAGCTCAGGAAAGGACAGGCCGAATTTCGCAACTATTGTGTTTCTAGAGCTTCCTGGCTAACAGAATTTGGAAGAACTCAAACAATGTTGTCAATAGGAGCTAGGTTAGTATATTATGATTTATATGTCTTTTACAAAAGAAAAGAATACATGCAAATATATGTGTATATGTCAACAGGAGCTAAACATTATTTTAGCTATGAACATTCTGTTAAGTATGTGTATCATAAGCTTATTTTTTTATAATGAACATAAATATGTTATTCTCGTAGCATAGTTATAGTTTTCATAGCTTCACATTTATACTTTGGTGTATACATATACTACCAGTGTTTATAACACTCAAGTGAAAAAGGAGGCACAGAATTTCTGCTTTGCAAAGAAAAGTATAACTAGATCTGCATAAGGTGCAATATCATGAGAAAAGACTTCACAAACACAAAGCTGAATTATGTTTAAAGATAGGTATAAAAAAAGAAAAGTAAAGGGATTTCTAAAGAAGTGTTTCTTTGTATTCCCTTCTCATAATATTAGAGTAAATAGCCAAAATCGTCCCTGAAAGATATCCGATCTCCATTTTGGTCATTGAAAGATAAAGTTAATCAAAATCGTCCCTGAAAGATACACAATTGGTCATGTTAGTCCTTCCGTCAGTTGGATGATGACGTGGAGGGCTAATGCCACGTGTCACAAGATGATTGGTTGACGTGTCAGATCAGTAACACGTGGCATGCCACGTAGCACTTGACATGTAAAAAAATTTTTTATAATCAAAATAGTCTTTGAAAGTTCAGACGTAAGTCATTTTCATCCCTAAAATTTTAAAAATTAATCAAATTAGTCCTTATATAATTTTTTTTTATTTTTTCTTGATAATATTAAATTTAAAATATCTTTTGATACTACTAATTTTAATAGAAATGTAATTGACAATCAAAAAATTAGTAATTGTATCTTTTCTTCTTACAAATTTTTTCAATAAAATTATCTCTCTCCTTTAATTTTTGTCAAAATCTCTCTTATTTTTTATTCTAAAACTTTTTTCCTACATTATTACATTTTGCTGGAATATATATATATTCAAAATTGAAATGTATGTATTTGTTAATCTAAACAAAGTTATATGCTCAAAATCAAAATTTATGTATATTAACCTAAACAAAGTTAATAAAAATTTATACATCTTTTTTTTTTTCATTACGGTATTACTTTCATTTAGGTTAACATACATAAATTTTGATTTTGAGCATATAACTTTGTTTACGTTAACAAATACCTACATTTCAATTTTGAGTATATATAAAACAAATATCTTTTAGGGACGATTTTAGCTATTTACTCCATAATATTATAAAAGGAGCAAAATCTATAATACCTGAACTCCATTGATATATGAAAGTTCTAAACAATAATGTGCTCTCTGTTATGTTAGTTGTCCCCATTAGTTGATGCCATTTATCAATGAAGCATTCTTGTGCATAGTATATGTCTACACACTAGCATATGATCCGTTGTTGGTCCTTCTTGCAAGAGGGGTAATGTATTTAAATTCAAGTAAAGGAGGAGTGAAGGCAAGCCTTAAATTTAATTTGGTTTAGATTGGCCAAAATTCTGGCGATAATACAAGCTAAAAGTAAATGATGTTTTCAACTTCAGTATAATACTACCTTCGATCCATTAGCTTTAGTATAATAAAATTTTAACTACCATTTCAATGTAATTACTAATATACAAATACGGTTATCCGGCAACAAATATTTTTATTTTTTTTTCAAGGTACATTTGTTATGATTGAACCTAATCTTTTATAAAACCCAATTTCAGTTATTGGTTGAATCTTATCGCAACCAACTTACATGAATTCCATTAATTTTATATAAAGACAAGAGCAATATTTAATTTGTTAAAGAATAATTTGTTGTTTTGGGTAATAAAATTATCTATTGATTTTTGTAAAATTGGGTTGGTTTACATATAAAGTAGTTGCTATAACTTTTTATTTTTTGAAATTAAAACAAGGGAAAATATTACATAGAATTTTTTTTAAATATATTACATACCGGTTTTCCAAAACAATATGTTAAATTGAAAATTAAAATTATGTTTTTTTTATTTATTAGACTTTTTTAAATTATATGGGTACTAAAAATCTGTATATATATATATATATATATATATATATATATATATATATATATATATATATGTGCTACATACATTTGGTAAAACACCAATTTCTCTTGTGTCATAATCATATCAAGATCCACTAGCGAAAAAATCCTCGACAAATGTGCCATGTGAAGTCAGAATGCTAGTTGGCTACACATTGTATATATCTAAAATGAGTTTTAAGATAATGTCGTTTATAATTTTATTTTAATTTTCTAGTGTCACGCCCAATGATCTCTATTTCTATTTGTAATATATTATTTAACTAAAGTCTCTTTTTCTATTTATATATCCAAAGTGATTTTTAGGTTAATGGTCAAATTAATCCTTAAATAATATGTTGTTCATCAAATTAGTTTTCGAATAATTTTTTTCAATCAAATTACTCTCAAATATTTAAAATTAATCACATTTGTCCTTTTGTTAATGGGTTAATAGTTTCTGTTAATAATTAGTCACATGAAATGAAATGACAGATCACATAACACTTAGTATGCATAAGTAGATGCTGACAAAATATGTTTATAAATTTAGTTCAAATTAGTTCCTATCTTATTTTCTTAAATCCTAACCCCCAAATTACTTAAAGATATTCACCCATTGCAAAAATGGGCTTATAGTTTCAACTGAAAAGCTCCTAACTCTAACTTCAGACTACACACAATTATCATCCAATCAACAACACCAGTATTCACCATGCAAAATAAATTATTAGGATTTCTTCTAGTTATTCCACCATATTCTCAATGTGTTCCATATTTAAAATAATAGATATATTTTTGCTTAAATGTTCACTCTTTATTGTACAAGATCTTGTAAACAATATAATAATTGAAAGAGGAAAAAAGAGCATTACGTTTTAGGGTTAAGCAGTAACAGAAAGTTGTTAAGAACTAAGAAAAATAAGAAAAGAGGAGAAAAGAAGACCTTAGACAAGGGCTAGAAGAGAACGGAGCCACCAAGGATTATGGACGAAGACGAAGCCGTGAGGAAAGAACGAGCATGACTTGTGACAAACTGCTCTGCGAGTATGTAGGTCCCCGCAACCTATTCTGGCATGCATAGAGAAGGAAGCCACCACAACTTCAAAAGCTTCTAAAGCTCTTGAAAGAACCCATATTTGTTAAGGGGAATCAGTTACCCACCCACTTTGACCTTGCCATCATCGATGACGTGAATATCTGGCTCTACAATGGTAACCTTCAAATTTTTTGTCTCTTCTTTCATTTTTCGTTACCCATTTTCAGTTTAATGGCAAAACCATAATCCAGTTCTAATCTTTTGAAGCATAGGAAGAAGAGGTGAATCAATGTTCTTTTCAGTGGAATCAGCTATGATGGTAATCAGTGGCTAAAAAAAGGGGGAGTTGAATCTTAGCACCTTTTTTTATGCTGAGAACGCTTGCTGTCTTTTAGAATGCTCCAAGAGATTTTTCTGCGTTTTGTCTCATAACCAAACACGAGACATTTTCTTTTTGTCTCATACCCAATCAAGAGATATTTTTCAATTTTTTCTCCTTAGCAACAGAAACTGAAATGGAGTAGAAGAGAAAGAGAGAATCACACCAAGAAGTATCCATGTTCAGCTGCTAAGTGTAATGCAGCCTACGTCCAGTCTCCATCACAACAATGATTGAATTTTACTATAATCAAACATATTACAGACTCCAATTCTTCCATAGGAACTATCCTTCCTATCCGGGACAAGTCCAGAATCTATCCCCAATCCTGAACTTGACTTGATCACCCACCAAACTTTCAACTGCTAAGTGCTAACCCAACTTGCAAGGGAATTCCCACAGAATCATGATACACAACATATAGATGTACAAAGGACCTCTAAGACACCTATAGATTTTTCTTTAATTTTGTACATTCTGCCTTTTACCTCTCACTGATTTTTTCTTACAAACCTCACACTGTTTGCCTTTTTCACCATGAGACTCAGACAGACAAAACTATAGAAGGAAATACAAAATGAAACACATTGAAGGAGAAGAACTTCTGTTAGCTTGGGTAGCTATGAGAACTCTGTGCTTACTCTCCTTGTTTCAACCCTTGGGCGTTCACCCTTATTATAGAAGGGGAAGCTTCCAAGGTTGAAACCGGTTCAACCGAGCTAACTTCTTCTTCTTCAATACCAAAACTGGTTCGGACAGAGAGAAGAGAGAGAAACCGAAAGCAAAACCAACATGCAATTACCTCTCTCTCATCCCTTCTCATCAAGC
This sequence comes from Arachis ipaensis, assembly GCF_059453495.1. Lineage (NCBI taxonomy): Eukaryota > Viridiplantae > Streptophyta > Magnoliopsida > Fabales > Fabaceae > Arachis > Arachis ipaensis. The sequence goes on from NC_142438.1 coordinate 52,381,794, forward strand.
TTCGTCAATCTGAGCCTTCCATCTTGACTTGGTCCCCAAGAAGAATTTTTGACCCTTGATGAACTCTTGATCCTTGACAGCTCTTTCTGTTTCATTTTTGCTTCTACCTCCACGTAGCTACAGTAGCTACCTTCTGTGATGGATGAACAAAAGTGGAAACGAGCTTCACCTAAGAGATCTTCTTCTCTGACCGAATCAGATTGCTTCTACTTTAGGCATGGAGATCTTGAAGCTTCTTCTCCACATCTTGCCTTTAGTGAAAAAAATTCTAGCCACGCTATACTGTAGATATTCTTTTTGCAAGGGCCATCATCACCTTGGCCGCTTGCTTCTTCCTAGCTTCTCTGCTTCTTCCTCTGATAGCTTCCATTTCCTTCTTTCCTGTCAGTGAAGCGACCGAAACCAAAGAAAGAGAGGAGAGAGAAGAGAGAAAATCTCTCAATGAAAGTAAAGAAAGAAATTAAAATGAGTTAATTTTCCACTTCCATTCCCCCATGCCTTGTAACGTGTGAGAAGTAATTGCCATCAAATCAATTTGCAATTTTCTCTTTCCTGTTACCAATGCATGCATTAAATCCAAGTTAATTAAATTTGAATTCCATCAAAGAGGGGAGTGGGTAACCGAACCACACATGCTCCACTCCATTCTTCTTCCTTTCAAATTCGGACCAACCAATTGTTGGGTCAAATAGAAGCATTGCTTTTGGGCTTGCTTAATAATTTCCTGGCCCAACTAACATATGAATAATTCAGCCATATGTCATATAGAATTTTTATGCAAGGCTGAATAAATTTTCTTAACATATTTGGGCTTTAAGTTGCTTTATACCCAATGACCAATATCTGCACACAACAAAAATTATTAACCAAATAATTTGAAGCTTTAAAATCAAATTAATAATTTCTAATATTTTTAACAATGTTTGATCATCATAATGAATTTGAAGTTTTTCAAACTCAACAAACTAGTTTCAATTCTACCCTTATGAATCAAAACAATATCATTTAGGGGTGATGATCTGTCACTTAATGTTTTACGTGGTCAATCATTAACGAAAACTGTTAACTCATTGACCAAAGAACAAATATGATTAATTTTAAATCTTCTAGGAACTATTTAATCAAAAAAATAATTCGAAAATCAATTTGACAAACAGTCTATCTTTTAAAGACTTATTTGATGATTAACCCGTAATTTTTAATGTCACATGACACTTTTATTTTATTGACGTCACTAACTCTGATCCTAATCTCATGCGATAAGCAATGTCTAGTTTCTTTATTGTTCTCTTAAACAAATTACCTTAGCATAATGTTTTTCAATTAACCATTTCTTTTACTGTTGTTTGGCACCAGAAAATACATTCGAATAGGTTAGATAAAGCCTATTATTTCTAGCATGTTTAAACAATAAGTAATTTACAAAACTTAATTTTGATATAAATTGTAAATAAATTTAATTTTGATAGATTGTTAGTGTAAAATAATTTTACACGTGCATTTAATCACATAATATTACATCAGTAAAAATAAGAATAAAGTATCAAAATTGATCACAAAAGATTATAACGTTGAGAAATCTAATCACTAAAGAATTAAAATTAATTTGTAATCATGAACGATGGACTTCGATGGATAAAATTATCTAAACTCTAAAAATGTATAAAAAATTCTTGCATTACTCTTCTAATCTAAACTAATCATTTTCAAATTTTAACCCTACTAATTTTCAATCTCTATGTCCACCTATCATAGGTCATCAGTCACCAGATTATTGCGCTCTAAGAAAATTATACTCTGAAATACTGATACATCTTCAAATTGTGTGAAGCTATTATGAAAAGCAATCTCTCGTTCTTGACTAAATTCCTAAACTTGGGATGAAGAAGGAGTAGAGAGGGAAGGGAGAAGAGGCGGAGTGGATGAAGGAGGAAAGGATTTGAAAAAGGAATTGAGAGATTAGAGTGACGTTGTTGATGAAGAGGATTAGAGATTGTAGATAGGGTAGGGTTAAAGTTTGAGAGTGGTTAGTTTATATTAGAGGAGTAATTTAGAAATTTTTGATAATTTTTAAGGTTCGGATACTTTTGTCTATGAAACCCATCGTTCATAGTTACAAATTAGTTTTAATTTTTATTCGGTCAGGTTTATGAGCATTATAATTTTTTATGGGCAGTTTTGATATTTTACTCGCAAAAATAATCACTTGTTTCATTAACCACATGAATAATCATTTAAAAAAATAGATGTGATTGCATGACTATTTATACTATCTATACTATCAATACATCAAAATTAAACTCATTTAAAATTTTTTTGAAAGTATAAATTAATCCATATAATCATAAAATATGACTTTTAGAGAAACAAAATTTTAGTGCTGATCTTCTTGATAAAATGCAGAAAAATATAAAATGAATATAAATGGTTGATATTAGAATCCACATCAATCGCATCTCACGTCCATATTTTCTTAAACTCTTAGCCTAATCACTACATCTTGAATAGAAGTATATTTCTCAAACTTTCTTATTTTTCTTTTACAATAATGATCAATTTAAAGACTAAACTGACAAAAATAAAATATTTTATCCTTATATCTCATTCAACTACCATAATCACTGTTAACCTTACTTTAAACCTCTTCACTACATAACACACTTTTATATTGTTATTATTGGATAGAATTAATATCCAAATCTAATTAAAAAGAAATAGAGAGCCAGAGTCAACAACAATTTTAAAGGTAAAGTAAATATACTAAATAATTTAGACTCGTATTAAGCGTAATTAGATGGGTTACTTAATGAAACTTGTGAGTTGTGATTTCATTGAGTAAATTTTTATAATAGTCCATAAGATTTACAGGATTACTCAATTTGACTTTTAAGGTTCCAATTTTACTATAATAATTTTTCAAATTGAGCTCTAAACACCATAGTCATCTCTGTACTCATTTCTAGTGATGACTCAATTATTTCAATGTTGATGAGGCTATCATGTATGTGCCATGCTGGACCCAATTCGGTCCCTCTTTGACCCCAAACATTACACCTCTACCACCATCCTCTCCTTATTCCCTTCCCTCTCCACCATACTCTTCTCCTTCAAACTCTTCTTGTCATCCCTCTCTCCTCTACTCTCATCCTCAACTCTCTCTATCCTTCTCTCCCTCTCCTTCGACCTAATTTCTCCCACCCTCTGCCACCTCTTTTACACCCCGTCATCCTTCTCCTCTCCTATTTTACTTTTTAAGTCGGAATTTTTCATTCTGTCAAAACTGACAAAACCAGTGGCGAATCTCGACTCCACTTGGGACGACCTGGGAGTCATAACTTGGAACTACAAGTCCTTCGGTGTCGTCTCCAACTCTAATTTGATCAGCACTACATCTTGCACTCCACAAATTATCAAAACCTAGTTGCTTCAGGATCCACTTCCCTCTGCCGACAACTACTCCGTCCATGACGATTTCGGCAGTGATCTCGAAGCAGACAGTAATCTACTTCCTTTCTATCTTTGAATTTTCTTCTGATTTTTTAGTTCTGATGTGCTTTAATTAATTGACTTCCTTCTTTAATAAATTATGAAATGTTAATTAGTTTAGCTAGTTCTTGTAATTGAGCCTTGAGCTTTTGGTTAATAGTGTAAGACAACGAGATGTTATGTGTTGTTTCATGTTATCGAAAGAAAATGATAATCCAATATCATACATGAAAATTCCTAGTTTAAACATTACAGGGGAAAAAGCTCCATGTGAAAAGCTGAGAAAAGAAAAATAACAAATAACAAATCTATAGTATTAAGTGTAAAGCTGAGATATGGAATTGTTGATGCAGCACCATGCATCTTCATTCTGGATACATATAACATTCTTCTCTTTCAAGCCATAGCACTAATGCGACGTGAAAGCCTGCACATGTGAAAATTTTGTCACCACCATTCTCACCATTTATGTAGATATATAACGTTATTAGTGTTTATAGTTTTATTAAATTTATAATTAAATTTTTATTATTTAAAATTTTTTAATTAGATAGATTTTTATACTAATTTTAAATTTAAAAATATTTTTATAATATTTATTAAAAAAAATTTAATTATAAATTTAAAATTGATGTAAAAATTTAATTAAAAACTTTTAAAATATAAAAATTTAATTATAAATTTTAAAAAATTATGCAAATTAATAGAATAATTTAACCTAACGTTAACTATATGATGATTTACTAAAATATGTAGATGGCCGCTGAATTACGCAAAGTCCATGAGAAGCAATGCTACATTTCTAATTATTTTTCTTTTTTTTTTTTTTAAACACCTACGTACTTTAAACCAAAACAGAAATGATATTTGTAGTTTTGTACTACTTATTGAATTTTTCCAAATGTTCAAATTGACTCGTTTGAACTCACTTTTTTGAATAATCATAAAAAATAACACAAATTCATCAAAATTTTGGACGGGAAATCAACATATTTAAGAAAGTGAGGATGCAATTTGCGCAAAATCAATCATTCAAGTCTCAAGAGGATATAGTGCCCTTATTTAGATAAAATACACGTTTAGAAAAATTTTAAAGATTGGTGTGCAGATTTTAATGTTTAGGATACTAAAGCACACAGCCATACAAAACATAAAGTTTATGGAAGTAACATGCAATTAACCATAATTTCTACGAATTTTAGACAATTTTTAAAATTTTTTTTTATTATAATTTTTTATTATATAAATTAATTTAGACATAATATGTAGTTATTAAATTGAGTTTTTTAAGAAGTTTATCAATATAGAAATAAAAAATAATCTTATAATTTTTTTTTTACAATTTTATTTTTGACATAACATTTATATAAAAGAGACACAACAATAATGCCAAAAATATACTATAAAATTATAAGATACTAATATATTTATGGTTGTTTAGTTAAACCATTATCACGTATTTTATTGATTAAAATTAGTATTTTTAAAAATTTTAAATAATGTAAAAACAAATCATAAACTATTAATTATCTAAAAGGCACAATATCTTTATAAAATATAAAATACAAATTTTAAAATAAAATGATAATTGAAATAAATTATGATAAAAAAAAGTAAGGTAATTTTTTTTAACAATATAAATTTAGAAGAAAAGTGAGTATTCTTTTTTACAAAAGAATAACATCTAAAATACACAATGTAATTACTAAAATATAACTATAAAAGTCATTATTAATATTCTATATAATAATATAAATATTAAATAGGTTAATATTTTAATATTATTAAAAAAGCAAATGCATTTTAAAAAAATATATATAAATGAATATATAAAAATTAATTTAAAAAGTATAAAAAAGTGTATGAAATTAAATTAGTTAAGTAAAAAATATTAGTAAATTAAATAATTAAAATATAAATCTATCGTATAATAAAAAATAATACATACAAAGTCATTAAATTACATAATATTTTTTTATTTTCTTTTTTTATCAAATTTTTTATTTTCTTAAACGTATATCTCATATATAAATATAATTCTTTAAAATTTTTAAAGAGCGAAGATGACTACTCGCCCTTTGTATCCATCCTTGTTTCCATCGTTGTCTAAATAAAGGACAATTTTATTATTAAAATCAGTATATTAATGATAAATGTGAAATCAATCAAGATGTCAATGTTTTTTCATCAATCTTGCTAGATGTACATAAAATTTACTTACTAAAATTAGTTATTAGTATAAAATATAAATTAAAATATAAAATATATATTAAAAATAAATTAAATTATACATATATTTTTAAAATGAAAATAGCATTTTGATTTTTTTTATACAGTGAATGGCCTTAAGTGCAAGTCTTATGAAGAACATTTTTTTTTTTTTATGGATACACATATAACATAAGAATATATTGGGGGCAAAAATCAAATTATACAACAAATTCTTTTCAATCACATTTGTGTGTAATAAAATTAGTCTTGAATTTAAGTCTTAGAATAAAAAATCTCTCATCTATATATATAAAATATGAGTATTTTAAAGGGAACCATTATACACCAAACTCTTTCCAATACGCATTAGTTTGCTATTTATAAGATTTGAAATCACAACTATATATCAATTGTGAAATTAAAGATCTTACCATGTTAACTGTTAATATTGTAATATTGTTTATTTTTTAAACTATAAGACAAATAAAACATGCATGAATAAATACCTATCAAAGTATTAATTAGTGAATAGAATAGAGAAAATAAGAATACATACCGAGAAAATGTTGCAGTGACCGGGGTCAGCGATATGAGCCATCAAGTTATCAATAGGGCCTTCCCCGGTATAAATAGCCTGGAACCAAAACCCAACAAATGCAAGCATGGCAAGCCTACCATTCTTGATCTCCTTAGTCCTGAGGACCATAACGGGCTCAGGGGAGCCTCTCCCCCACATCATTGGGTCAAACCAAAACCCACCGGGGTACCCAACATCGGGCTTGGGCTTTGTTATGTGTGGCAGCTTGAGGTCAATGTCAACGGAGCCTGGGTTGAGCATGTCGGCCCATCTCCTACCCTCAACCCAGCCCATCAAGGCCATCTGGACAATGAAGAGGGTTGTTGGGTCCGCAAAATATTCCCTTGTTGCGGCGTCGTACCAAGAGAAGTTGTGAAGGAAGCCCATTTTTTGAAGAAGGTCTGGGATCAGGATTCCTGATACACCAAGCATTGCCCATCTTGCGTGCATTAGCTCTGCCTGTGCAAACCATTTCAACAACTCTGGATCCGACCCTGTCACCAACAACAATATATCTCTCTTATTTCTATTTATCTTTCGAATCAAATATTAGACACTTTTTTGTATTTTTTTCCTACAAAAGTGTATATCATATTTGCTGTGCTTTATTGTAATGACTCATCATTTTTCTTTATATAGAAATTTTTAATATTCCCTACCAATTGTCCTACTCCTACCCATCAAGATGCTTATAAACCAAGAAGGAATTAGTTGCTTTATAAAATTAGAGATAAAATATTTTTGACTAATTTCACATTACTTAGATACAAAAATATATTCAAAAATTATACCGGTATAATTTTTAATACATATATCCATGTTTGTATTAGTGTCATAATATAGTAACATACCACGGCTTAACCAATCATTTTACATTGTTAGAAATCTCTATTAAAACGGATGGTTAAGATGCCAATCTCTATATTTGATACCATAAACCTATATTTAAGAATCATTAGTAATGTGATGAACATGAGATGAATACTGCAATCGATAGTGGTGTTTGGATTAAGAATCATTCAAAATCATATTTTTTTGTAACACTTTTTGATTTGTATTTTTTTTGTATTTATGTGTTAATATTTTTTGTCATAACTTTTTAGTATTTTTTTAGTATTATTTTTGTATTTAATTTGGTATTTCTAACGAAGTTAATAATTTATATTTAAAAAAATAACAATAATATATATACTAATTCAAGAACATATAATAGAAATTATACAAAGCCAAATAAAAAATAACAAAATTTCATAAAAAAATGTATTAATAAAATTATTAAAAAATTACATGAACAATGAATATTAAAAATTCTATTAAAAAAATACAATAATATGCATTAGAGAACATTAAAAAAAAACTCTAAAAAAAATATTCATGAATAAGAAAATAAAAAAAATTAATAAAAAATTAAAACTTAAAAAAGAATACTAAAAATAATAATATAAAAAAATATTTGTTTATAAAATATGACCAAAAAAAAAAAATACAAGTGGTAAAATTAATAAAAAAATTAAATTTCTTCCATTTCTTTCAATTTAACCATTGAACAAAAACGCAAAAGAAATCGTGTTTGCGTTTAGAGAAAAGAATGCCAAACAAAAAGTCTAATGTTCAAAAAGATTGAACGTGCAACAAAATATTAGCTAAACACGGTTAAAATTTATTATTTTTTATTTTATTTAATATTGTAATAAATAAATACTAAATAAGATAAATTTAAATTATTTGAATTTATTTTTTTTTTCTCCTAATATTACCGGAAAATATAGATTAGTGAATCCTCGATCTTGCACAAATTGAATAATAATTATTAAATTAAATACATAGTGAAAAAACAAGCGACTTACCTAATCCAAGTGGGTCAAAACCAAAATCACCAGGAAGACTGCAATTGGCAGAAAATTATACGAATTATGCTAAATTGTTTGATAAATAGCGCTTTTATTTCTTAACAACTTATATTTTAAAAGATAAAACCATAATTTTCAATAAATAAAAAGTCAATTAGTATAATTTGAAAATATTTTATTAAATACCTGCCATCAAGCCACTGAGGAGGGGAACTACCAGGAAACCACAATGGTCTATCTGGAGGAAGTGGTTCACACACACTTGACACTCCTTTTGTTGCATTTGTTAGAATTGTTCTTGGAAACAACGTCGTTGTTCTTTCATGATGAACAACCTTTTGCCGTATCTCTCTTCATATAAAACAAAAATAGCAACTATGCACTATTAGAATAATCTCTGGAAAAATAATGAGCACACTTAAATGTTACCAATTGAATTAATTAGATTATTAGTATACCTGCTTGGAAGACTTGATAATGCAGTGGAGGAAATGGATAGGGCCATGACCATGAATTATGTCAAATTTTATTTTGAGAATAGAAGGGAACAAAGCCACTGTTTTGGTTTTCATACTCTTTCTATTATCTCACTTTATCTGCTATATCTGCCCCTGGATGATGATGATGATGGATAACTTGTGATATTTTCTTGGGAAGAAGATTTGCAACCTATGGCCAATGATATTTCAAAATGACACGTGGCTAGGATAAAAGAGTTCACGGGACCTGGTACTCAAGTCCGGAAAAATAACTAAATAAGAACGAACAATTTTTTTTTTGTTGAATGAAAAAGCTCAACACAACAAATGGAGCAATGGAAGCAAAGAAACAGAAAGACCACCAGTTAAAGGCATAATTTAATAAGCAAAATTACAAGTTACATGATTTCTCTTGTCATCTTCGGCATTACCATCAATAACAGAAGGGATCCACACCTAATCACTCCTTAAACTTCATGAAAGACTGGTGGATAATATCGTCAATCTCTTTTCCTTTATTCTGAAAGATCTTCAGATTCCTTTCAAACCAGATATTTCAGATAATAGCACAGAAAGATACCATTCACCTTTTGCGCTCCTGCTTGCTTGTTGATGACTCAATCCAACTCTGAAAATGTTCTTTTAGCGTTCCTGAGCATGACCATTGCCTTTTAACTAGGGTTGGAAGTGAGCCGAGTTGAGCCGAGCTAGACCAAGCTCAAGCTCGGCTCACGAAAATTGAGCTTGGCTCACGGCTCGACTCATTAACAATCGAGCTTATTTTTTAAGCTCAAGCTCGGCTCACCAATAGCTCACGAGCTGGCTCAAATAAGAGAAACATAAATACATAATCTATAATTTTATATCAATAAATTATAACTTATATATTTTTAAAAATATTTGAAAAGATCAATTTTATATATTGTTTATCTATCAATAAATTATAAATTTTTTGTTTATGTCCTATATTAAAATTATATGTAAAAAATAAATATAAATATTAAATAATTAAGATTGTTATATATATATATATAATCGAACCAGCTCACGAGCTAATGAGTTGAGCTTAACCAAGCTCAAACTCGGCTCATTTAATTTATGAGCTCAATTTCAGGCTCAAGCTTGGCTTACCAGCTCACGAGCTTAGCTTATCGAGCTGTTAACGAGTCGAGCTCAAGCTGGCTCATGAGTTGGCTTGACTCATTTCCAGTCCTACTTCCAACAAAAGATAGCCAAGCACACCAAACCTGCCAAGAAAATTCACAAACAAGAAACAAGTGGTGACAAGATTCAACACTTTTATTACACAACACAAAGACCACCTCTTCTTGGTTAACCACTCCCAACCGACTCAACCTTTCCTTTGTATTGACCCTTTCAGTCAAGGCAAACCAGATAAACAATTCAACTCTTGGTGGAACTAGACCCTTCCAAACTGTCCTAATAAAGCTGAAACTCGCTATATCCTCCGGAAGCAATTTCACCTGCAATTCCTGCACAAAAGAGTTAGTAGAAAATACACACTGTTTATCAAACTTTCACACCACTCTATCCTCTCTGTCATATACGAGATTAACCAGTCTTAATGTTTCATGCAACTGGTTTAGTAGGTCCAACTCCCATTGGAATAACTCTCGCCTCCATTGAAAATTTCACCTCCACTCTAACCCGTCTCAGAACCCACAATCCCCTATAACGGATCCTCTTTGGTTTGAAACCGAGAAGAATCTCGGAAACACATCTTTCAAGGGCCCACCACGTAACCAGGCATTCTCCCAAAAACGAGTTCGTCTCCCATCACCAATCTCCATAGACAATCCATTCATTATCTTCTGTCTTACTTGTTCATTCATAATCTGTATATGGCAGATATCCTTTCACGTCCCTCTGAGTAGGTAATACCTGAGATGACATTAGATTAGTACAACATCAAAAAATTTGGATATAAACTTATTCAGGTTAATATTCTATTAATTTTTTAAAAAGAAACAACATATAAACTATGTATAAAGATTTAATTTAGAAGAAAGAAAATAAAAAAATATTTAAAAGTCCCATATAATTTGTTGCTACGTTGCGTCTTATAGTTTATTTATTTATTTATTTATCTATTTTTCAACGTGTTTTTTTCATAAAAATATGTGTATTTTTTTATTTTTTATTCAAATAGTTTTTTTCTTAAAATTTAAAAAAATAAAAACTCAACGTTTTCATGTATTATATGTAATATTTTGAATAAATGATATTTTTATAAATATTTTAATAAAAATTTATATTATATAATAATATTTTTAACAAAATAAATTAATAAAATTTTAATATAATAATTTAATTATTTTTTAAGTAATATAAAATAAAATTTTATTATTTTATATTTTTATGTTACAATTTAAAATATTATTTTAATATAATTTTTTAATATTATAAAAAATTTATTGCATGATAATTGATCTTGATAAGTAAAAAATTATATTTCTCATTTAAAATATTGTATATTAAAAATATATTTATTTATTTATGTACTGATAACGTCTAGTATATTTTATATTTATTATAATCTATCAATACTCTTCTTTTATAATAACTTTGAATTTTCATTTAATGAAATCCAATTCGAAGGTTACCTGAAACGTTGATTTGGGCCTGAACGTGAGGTTCAGACTCCTTATGAAGCAGCGTCTGACTTGTTCTTATGCTGAGGTGCCGCCGTCTGAATTTCTCGTGAGGAGATACAACTAGAAAATTGCCTGATACAAACAGATTTACAAACAAATTTGGTCTTTATTACAAATGAATTTTTGGTTACCGACAAAATTACCGACGAATTTTGTCTCTCTGTAAAAGCCTCGTCGGAAATTATTTACCGACAAATTTTTACCAGTTACCAACAGATTATCCCTCGATAAATTCTCCCCTCCATTTTCCTGGAACGTCAAACTTTCCAACAGATTTTTCGTCGGTATTAGAGACAGATTTTTCGACGGATTTTTCGTCGGTAATTAGCAACATATTTTTTGTCGGTAATTACAACCGTGGAAAACCATTCCAAACTCTGGATACAGACAGAAAATTCGTTTGTAAATCCGTCAGTAAAGTAAAATATTTTTTTTTTAGATTTTTTCGTTGCAAAATAAACTTGTTTTCATACAAAATAAATATAAATTTAATAAATACAAATTTTTATCTAATTTGTATTCGAATATTTATAATATTTCAAAAAATAAACAAATTCATCGTATTATCCAACTAAAAGAAAAGTATTATAAACAAGCAAGTCAATATAATTCAAAGCATAAACAAAGTGTATTCATACATCAACTATAATACTGATTATATTGTTCAACCATACTAAAATTATTAGCTATAGTCTTCAGTGTCATCTTCATCCTCATCATCATCATAGTCCTCATCCGAAGAGATTGAGGGTGGTGGCGCTGGCGGTGGTAATGGAACAATATTGGAACTACTTAACGCTCTAACCTTCTCGTAATAGTAACATAAGCCTCATTCCATCTTTTTTGTTTCACCTTTTTCTTTTTGGCCTTTCCAATTGCTCGTTCTAACTTTTCTAACTTCTTTTAAGTCTTTTCCAAAGAAGCCAAGCGTGTATTTAACAACTTACTAATACGCTCATCTGTTTGTTGAGTAACACGCTAAAAAGTTCTTCATTGAGATTATGAATCTGTTCTCGCAAATCAGGAACGAAATTTTTATTTTTAGATGCTTTTCAAGTTACAGAATTGACAGAAGTGGTTCCAGACTTGATAGAGCTAGAAAAGAATGCCCCTTTTTCGTAAACTCGATTCTTCTTTTTCCCACCACACACTTCCTCCCAAATCAAGTCTTCATCAATTGGTGGTAGCTTCATTCCCTGTGCTTGAGCCTCGGCATATTGGACCTGAACTTTTGTCAACTTTTTTATAAAATTCTCCTGTTGCACAATGATTATATCAATTATATAAATCAAGTTTCAAATAATATAGTACACTATTTCACAATAATACAGTACTTATGACTTAATGATTTCAAATTAAAAATATTTATTGAATGAGAGATAAATTATTAAACTGAATAAACTCTATTATGTCTACCAAAAAATTATTCAAATATTCTTATTATCACTTTAGATTTAGTACAATACAGTATGAGACAAACCATAAACATGTATATTTTTATGACATCAAATACAACTTGCTAGAAAAAAAATTGCATCAAATTCAGAAGAAGATAGGTTTTATTTTGGGAGACAAAATCAATTACCTTCTCTCTCTTTGATGCCAATCTCTCCACTAATTTAATTAATATTCTTTCACCACTTCCTTTTCCTCTTCTTGCTCTCCCCTCTCAAATCAATCCACTAATTAAACTATTAATTTAACAAGTCATCTTTCACTTAATCACACCCTAAACTAATTAAGCATTCCTAGTTGCATATATACATACATGCATGTGTGTACATAAATATTCAAGTGACAGTAGGTTCTTGTGTGAGGATCCATAATCATTAGTTTATAATAAGTTTATAATATGTTGTTATGTACTTGACTTGATAGATAAATATTATTAATGATTTAACATTTATGCTATATCTCACATGAGTGTCTTGAGAGCTTTAAGTGTGTAGATTTCCTTGAAGACTTCCTCGTGGATTGGTGTACAGCTTAATTGCTTCTTCTGTTTCACATAAAACACAAAATAAAATTTTTTTTACATAAATAGATGTCTATTAAATAAGATCTAAAGCCACTTAAATTATGTTACCATCCTCTCTATAGTTGAGCTCAATGGAATAGAACCACCGCAATAGATAGAACCACCTAAGAGTGACGCTCGATTCTCCCTTGCTTTTTTTCTTATATTTTTTCATTTCTCATCTGTTTTCAGTACCTTTTTAACACCTTTTTGTAAGCAGGAATTAACCATTCGTGGGTACCTTCACGAATATCTGACATCATTTGGCTAAATCGCTTACTTGTCATATACTTGAAAGCCCTCTAAAAAACTTCATCATCATCATCATCAATAAGAAAGTGGCTCTGCACATAAAAAGGATATTATGATATAAGAATTTAAATCCATCTATCCTTCCCATACTCATCAAGTTGCTACTTACAGACAAGGCAAGGGAATCATCCCCTAAATGGAAACCCACAACACCCTCCTGCTGGTGAGAAATTGATTCTATTTATTATGAGATCAACATCACCCTCATCACCTCTGTGTTTGTGTTCCTAAGCTGGAGTATTCACAATTCACAAATCATCATCCCCTTCCGGCTGTGAAATATAATACTACTTTTTAAAATTTTGAGAGACATCTTTCACCCGTAAGCAGTTTAATTTCCCTTTCCTATTTAAATTGACACTCCCAATAACAACAAAATTGACCCATGCTCATCCACCCCCTTTCATTCACACTCACGTGTCAGTGTGCCATCCCCAACCATATAATAAAAACAAAATTCTTATTTTGCAATCAATCACATTTTAAATTCAATCCAACAAAATTCTCATTCATGTCTAGTATCATGCAAACATCAACATGAACATAATTATAATTAAGTTGCCACATAACAATATTCATAAGAAAATAATCTTGTTCATAGAATAATTTATATGATGTGTATGATATATATGTTACTTTTACCTTCCACTCCTTAACCCAAAGCTTTTTTGTCAGAAGAGGGACATCTCCAAACTTTTTGTACAATTTATCATATCGTTTCTTGATGATCTCTGTAATCTCCAAACTTTTTATAGTTTGTGCATCTACACTTAACGCATGGGCATCTACACTTTTTTTCTGACTTCACAACATCTAACTTACTAGTCATTTCTATAAACTCCTCAACCTTGTCATAAAACTCAGGTTTAATACCTCCTCTTATTGGATTCAACCTATCATACATCCACACTCGATGGTGCCAAGATATTTCTTACGAATTCGATAATTTTAGTTCCTATAAATCATCCAACACAAGCAACATTCATTTATCATACAATACCCTATCAATATTTAACCATATCAATGTTTTCAATGCAATACAAACAACAACACAATACAAGCAATATTTTATTTATCATACAATACCCCAGAAATCAATAAAGTTTACAACACTAGAATTGCACTAACCTGAACTCCAAGCAAAAAATTGAAGGAATTGGACCAAAAATATCTGAGCGAACACACAAATTAGTCTTCTAACAATCAACTACTGTGCAATAAGAGAGAGAGGGAGAGAGAGAGAGAGAGAGAGAGAGAGAGAGAGAGAGAGAGAGAGAGAGTATTATATTATCCCCAATCTTTATAAATTATTTTCAAAGTTTAACCAAAAATGATTTAATACACAACACAACACTACAACAACAAACAACAACTAATATTTTGACTAGCTAGCTTAATAAGTGGGGTTAATGACACTGTGATATTATGACTACAACAAACAACAACTAATATTATCCTGTCCATTTACTGAGTGAGGTTAATGATATTGTGATCCTAAATAGTTTCGACATCTCACTATCCTTTGAAGCTCAGAGATGTTACTATTTTTCAGAACTAGAACTCGAATGATATTATGGATTCTCTTCCTCTTTAAGTTCTCATTAATCCTTGAACACAGTTTTTTCTTATTTTTTCTTTGGTGCTTTGCATCTTGAGCCTAGCCGTGACTCTAAATATTTTGTTTCAAGCTTGACTTAACACAGAAACACCACAAACACTTAACTGGGGAACTCTTGGAGTTCTAATTTTTTTTCCTTTTTAATTCCTCCCAGTCGGTGATGCTCAGAGCCTTTGGCATACTCTGTAATTGCACTTGATCTCGACTCTTAGTGCTCTGTCTCAAAGATTACTTGACACATTTTCACCACAAGCATATGGTTAGGAAAATAACTCTTTGAGATTTTAATCATATTTGACCTTCCTAGCCATTAATGCTCAGAGCTTTAGACCTTTTTTTTTATATTCTTTTTTTTTGCTGTTTGTTTTGCTTCAAGGATTAACTTCTTGTTTATTTTAGAGAATTCATAACACTTCTCTAAATTCCTATACCTCAAGAATCAACATTCTTAACTTCAATATCAATTATGCACTATTTACTTTATACATTCAGAATCACAAATGATACCACCACATCAAAGTAATTAAGACATCTCAGAATATATAACTCAAATCTCATGTATTATACTACTTCTTTCTTTTTTTTTTATTTTTTAAACTCAGTGGGAAATACATGAGACACTTTTCAAAATAAGCATAAATTACCAAATAAATCAACTGAACTAGAAGAACAAATAATACTACTACTCATGCAAAGGCTTCAAAACAGATAACAGAAAACAAGACATAATACTAAAAAACAGAAAATAAGGAATATAATAGATAAAAAACTTAACCACCTCAGTCATGGTGGCCGCTACCTCCCGGGAATCCTCTCTAAGCTCCAAAGTCGTGCCTCAGCTCATCCATATCTTGCCTCTGGCTCTGCTGTTCCTCTACCGGCTGTTGGAAAAGGGCAGAATGGCCCTTATGATCGATTTTCAGCTAATCAATAGATGATGTCAGCTGCCCAATAGATGCTGTCAGTTGATTCCAATAGTCCCATGGAGAAAATAATATCCCTGAGATATCTTAGGCTGCTCCGGCTAAGGAGGAGAAACTTGCTCCTGAGGCGGTGCTCGGGTATACTCCTTCGCGTACTCTATACCCCTCCTAGTGATCGGCCTATCGATGTCAATAGGAGTATCTCGATAGATGCAGACTCGAGCGGCCTCACATACATAGAAGATGAGGTGGGAAAAGGCCAGTTTAGCAAAAGTGGAGGCCTTCGCGGCTATGTCGTACAACTCTTGCGGAATCACACGATATACCTCTACTTCATTATCGAGCATGATGCAATGAATCTTCAAAGCTCGGTTAATAGTAACCTCGGACCAGTCTTGTAGGAATGATGGAGCACTGAATAAACTCCAACCACCCACCAGCCACTGGCTTCAGATCATGCCTTCTCAACTGGTATGGCTTTCTTCTAGCATCACGCCTCCATTGTACTCCGAGGAGGCATATGTCAGTGAGGATCTGGTCCAACCTCTTATCACTATTGACCCTCCTAGTGTAAGAGTGAGGGTCATCTTTGGTCAACGGTAACTACAGTATATCCGTCACCCTCCCTAAACCGAACTCTAGGATCCTCCTTCGGACCATAGTGCACCAGTTCTTCGACACTCTTGACATGCTTGTAAGTCACCCAAGCATTGGCGTAAAACTCCCGAACCATCAGAATGCCTACATTAGTCACGGGGTTGTACAGAACTTCCCAACCCCTCCTCAGAATTTACTCCCGGATCGCCAGATATTCATCTGGCTATACGTCAAATCCCACATCCGGGATCACCTTCTTTTTGCTCACAATCTCATTAAATTGATCCTCGTGTGTCTTGGAGCTAAACCAGTTCACATCAAAAGGACCAATTGCAGGAGCCTTCTCCTCTCTCTTCTTTGAAGAGGATTTTCTAATTTTTGGTGCCATATGAATGATGACAAAATAGAAAAGTGAAGTGCCCTAACATCAAATTTTTGGTGCCATATGGATGATGACAAAATAGAGGAAGAAAAATATGGTGATGATTAGAAAAATAATAACAATAATAAGAATAAAAATTTAAAGTAGAAAGGGGAGAATAGGATGAAGAGAAGGAAAAATGTTGATGGTAAAAGGGGTAATAGAAATAAGAATAGTGAATATGGGAGAAGAGGTGAAGTGGGTGATATAGTTGTGGTAAAAATGTTGGTAAAGAGGGGTTTATATAGGAAATGGGAGAGTTGGGTTTCGGTTAGTGAAGGGGAAAGGTGGAAAAAATATTGAATGTGGGATTAATGGTGATGGAAGGAAAAGAGAGGGTAAGTTGGTAGGTGGTTGGTATATGGGGAATGGTATTGAAGTTAATGGGGGGGGGGGATTTGATGAGATTTGATAGGAGGATGGGGTGGGGATATGGTTTTGACCGTTCCAAATTTTGAAACCCCTTCCTTTCTAGCCGTTTCTGTGCTACTGGCGCTAAACTCCAGCTCTGGCATTTAGTGCCATAGCGCTTCGCAATATGTGCCATTTAGGGCGTTAAGCGCCCATCCTGGCATTTAGCGCCAGTGTTCTTTTCAAATTTTTTTTTGCAATTATAATAAATCTGGGGATGAGGACTGTCACTAAACGCCCTGTGAGGCATGGTTGTGTCTTGGGATGTGTACCATTCAGGGCGTTAAATGTCCACCTGGTATTTAACGCCACCACCCTTGATTCCTTTTCAGGCACTAAACGCCCAGGTCCACATTTAGCGCCCAAAAAAATGTAAAAACATATCGATTTTCATGCTCCTTGGCACTAAACACCCAACCTGGCATTTAGTGCCACCCAACAGAGAGCTCCTTGAAGTTTGTTTCATTTCTAGCGCTGAACTCCCATCCTGGCATTTAGCGCCAAAGCACTCGAATAAAATTCTCTCCAGGGTGTTCTATTCTTCTTTCAGATTCTTCTTGTCCCTGTTTTAAGCACCTTGCATGACCACAAACATAATTAAACCAAGAAAAACTATGAATAAGAATCATAAATAAATGAAAATCAAACTGAACATAAAATCAAAGGATACTAAGAATTGGGTTGCCTCCTAACAAGTGCTTCTTTAACATCACTAGCTTGACAGTTGATTGTTACTAAAGTGGAGCTTGATCATAGTGCTTCAACTCCTCCCCTCTCACTGTGAATCTTTTTCCTGTGTTCCCATGAAGTAGCTCAATATGCTCAAGAGAGAGGATTTTATTCACTATTTGAGGTAACACTGGATTATGACCTAACACCACTTTTAACCCTGGAAAGAAGCCTTTAGTGGAGATCTTTTTGTTTCTTGGTAGCACGAATCCCCACACTTTCATACTGTTGTACCAACAATTGTACTGAGTTGTCCAAGTAATCCCTAAGTGAGTCAGGGTCGATCCCACGAGGATTGTAGTTTGAAGCAATCTATGGTTATCTTGCAGGTCTTAGTCAGGCAGATCAGAAGGTTGTTGGATATGGAATTGTATTAGGATTTTTGGAATCAGCAATAGCGATATGTTAAAGGATTGGAGTTGCTTTGCCTTTCTGAATTAACTCTGGTATTACTGTCTTCTCTGCTTGTGAGTGATCTTCTTCTACGGTAGGCTGTATGTGATCAACGCCATGGGCCATGGTCATTGATCTCCTCTGCTACAGATTGAACGCTATTGGCCGTGGTCATCCAATCTGACGAAGGGTGAAGTGCTAGCAAGTCATTCTCCTAGCGATCCTACTCAAAGCGCCACAGACAAGGTCGAATCTTCCGGATCAAAGAACGCTGCTTCTTTGGATTCTAGCCTATACTATGGAGACCCTAATCTCCCCAATGAAGTTGTAGAATAACCGTCTGAGAGATGTATAAACATAGCTGTTGGCTCGTACTTTCCAGTCACGTATTCACACGAACCCAAGTAGACGCGGGTGTTTGTTAGGCACGTTCATCTTAGTGTGATGAACAGAGCTGATTGTTCGATCATCCTATTCACCATGATGAAGATCGGATATACATCTTAAAAACAGATAAAACACGGATCAGAGAAGAAACAGTAATACTTTTATTAATTCATAGGACTCAGCAGGGCTCCTCCCGTCAACCTAGGAGGTTTAGAAACTCATACTGAAGTAAAATACAATGTAAAACTCGAAAATATCATAAAGTCCTTGATTCTTCTTTTATGATTATGTAAAATACACTTTAAATACTAAACAGATGACTAGTAAGGGTAGAATAGTCTATTTAGTGCTAAAATCCACTTTTGGGGCCCACTAGTGAGTGTTTAGGCTGACCTTTGATGAAATCCACGTGCTATGAGGTCTCTTGGGCATGGAATGCCAGCTAGGAGATCCTCTTTAGGCGTTTGGACATTGATCTCTGCTCTTTGGGCGCTGGACGCCTGGAAGGGGGCAGGTAGCTGGCGTTGGACGCCAGTTTTGGGCCTTCTAATCCGAAGCAAAGTATAGACTATTATATATTGCTGAAAAGCTCTAGAAGTCAGCTTTCCATAGCGGTTAAGAGTGCTCCATTGGACTTCTGTAGCTCCAGAAAAGCTCTTTCGAGTGCAGACAGGTCAGATCCGAACAGCATCTGCAGTGCTTTCTCTGTCTCTGAATCAGACTTCTGCTCTAGCTCCTCAATTTCAGCCAGAAAATACCTGAAATTATACAAAAATACAAAAATTCATAGTAGAATCCAAAAATATGAATTTAACACTAAAACCTATAAAAACTCAATAAAAACTAAACAAAAACTACTAAAAACTATATGAAAATGATGCCAAAAAGCGTATAAAATATCTACTCATCATTTCTCCATCCCCTGGGTACTTTCCTCTTGGGAACTTCCTCCTTGGTGGATGATGGACACCCAAAACCAAACTTAGGTTTGATATCAGGGAGAATTGTGTTTATTCCCACCAAAGGAGGCTTGAACTGTAAACCTTGTTGTGCATTATCAGGAGGTTCTTGAAGGTTTGGAACAATAAGCTCAGTCTGCATGTACTTTTTCTCTCCGCCTGATAAATGCATAGTTTTGACGACATGAAAGGACAATTGTTCATTATGTACTCTAAGCACTAATTCACCTTCTTCCACATAAATCAGAGCTCTCCCAGTGGCTAGGAATAGTCTTCCTAGGATTATAGAGGCATTTTCATTCTCGCCCATGTCAAGAATCACAAAGTCTGCTGGGAGGAAGAACTTTCCCATCTTGACCAAGATATTCTCCACTATTCCATGTGCATGTTTCAGAAATTTGTCCACCATTTGTAATGCTATCCTTGTTGGTTGTGCCTCTTTGATTTGCAACTTCTTCATCACAGACAAGGACATTAAATTGATGCTTGCACCTAGATCACACAAGACTTTCTCAAAGGTTGTGCTCCTAATGGTGCATGGAATTTGAAAGCTTCCTGGATCTGGCATCTTCTTTGGCAAGTTACTCTGAATTATAGCACTACATTTCTTGGTCAGGACCACTGTCTTATCTCCCTTTAAAGTCCTCTTGTTGGAAAGTAATTCCTTCATGAACTTGACATAGAGAGGCTTTTGCTCTAAAACCTCAGTAAAAAGAATATTGATTTGCAATTTTCTAAAGACTTCAAAGAACTTTGAAAACTGTCCGTCCTTGGTCTCCTTTTGAAGCCTCTGAGGATATGGCATCTTTGGCTTGTACTCTGGTATCTTAGGCAACGCCGGGTACTTCTCAAGATCAACCGGAAAGGGGTTGTCCAGGTATCTAGAGGGGGGCGTGCTCCTTTTTACTCTGGAGCTTCTTTTTTAACTGGCTTCTTAGTAACTTGTGCCTCTGCACTTGCCACTTGTTCACGTATCAAGGAAGGGTGTTGGTGGACCTCTGATCAATTTCAGCAACTTTTTGTGGCTAGTTGACCCATCTGAACCTCCAAGTTCCTAAGTGAAGCTTTGATTTTCTGCATGAAACTAAGAGTACTCTTGGAGAGCTCTACAACTATAGATTCCAAGTCAGGGGACTTCTGAGAACTGGATGGTGGATTGTTGTCGTTGAAATTACTTTGATTAAAATTATTCTGATGGCCCTGATTGTTATTGTTGCCAAAATTCTGTTGTCTCTGTGGTTTATTTCCCTAACCAAAATTAGGATGATTCCTCCATCCCAGATTATAGGTCTTAGAGAAAGGATCATTATTCGGGGGCCTAGAGGAATTGCCCATATAATTGACCTGTTTAGGAGAAAATTGGCTATAATCATAACTCTCACCTTTAGGAAAGTCACCACTCATGTCATAGGATGTATCTTGAGTATTGACGGTTGAGACTTACAATCCACTCAAGTGTTGAGTAATAGCATTAATCTATTGAGAAATAGCCTTGTTCTAAGCAAGAATAGTATCCAAAGCATCCAATTCTATGACTCCCTTTCTCACAGAGATCCTCTAAGAAGAACATAGATATTGGTTGTTGGCAACTATCTAAATCAAATCAAGAGCTTTCTCAGGAGTCTTTTTCATGTGAAGAGACCTGCCTGTAGAATTATCCATAAACATTTTAGCAGCCTCAGTAACTTCATCATAGAAAATCAGTAATTGAATCCAGTTTGGGAACATATCAGGAGGACACTTCCTAAGCATTATCTTGTACCTCTCCCAGGCTTCATAAAGAGATTTACCTCTCTCTGCCTGAAAGTCTAAATATCCATCCTCAGCTTAGTCAGCTTCTGAGGTGGAAAGAACTTGGTTAAAAATATATTAACCAACTTGTCCCAAGTATCCAAGCTCTCCTTGGGCTCTGTATCAAGCCATTCTTTGGCTTTGTCCTGTACAGCAAACGGAAAGAGAAGCAACCTATAGACATCCGGATGAACTCCATTGGTCTTCATAGTGTCACAAATCTACAGGAAATTAGAGATAAATAAGTTTGGGTCTTCCTGCAGGAGTCCATGAAACTGGCAATTCTATTGCACCAAAGAGATGAGCTCTTTATTAGTAGCTACAGGGGATACAACAATGCTATTGCCATAGAAATTTGGTCTAGGAGCAGTGTATGAGCCCAGTGTCCTTCTTGGTTACTCAGGTACATTAGGAGCATTGAGAACACAAGGAATATGATCCATAGTGAGCTCTTCAACTTCTTTCACAAAGTTATCCTTGATATTCTCAGCGACTTTGTACGCTCTAGCCTGCTGTAAACGTCTTCCTAAAGTCCTCTCAATCTCAGGATCAAATTCAAGAAGAGGTTCTTTGTTCTTGTACCTACTCATAAAGAAACAAAAAATAAGAAAAGATGGGAATCTCTATGTCAGAGTGACGAGAATTCCCAGTGAGGTAACCTGTGTAAAAGAAATAAAATAAAACAAACTAATTAAATAGCACTAAAATTAATAAAGAAATTAAACAAACCATTTCGAAAATAATAAAGGAAAATAAGCAACAAATTCGAAAAAAAATTGAAGGAAAAAATAAATAGGAAAAATAAAATAAATAAACTAAGGAGACACCAAACTTAATTTCAAAAATTACGGGAAAATTTTAAACAAATTAAAATGAAATTTTCAAAAATTTAAAGGTAAAATTAATTAAAATTAAAGCAAAGAACGTCTAATCTAAGAAATCAAACAACGGGTAGTTGTCAATCATAGTCAATCCCCAGAAACGACGCGAAAAACTTGGTGCAGAATTAGAATGTCCACAACTAAACCGGCAAGTGCACCGGGTCGTATCAAGTAATACCTCAGGTGAGTGAGAGTCGATCCCACATGGATTGATGGACTGAGAAACAATAGTTCATTGAATCAATTAGTCAGGCAAGCAGAAAATGGTATTTTAAGGTTCAAAAGTATTAAACAGTAATTCAGAGAATGAGAGTGCAAATAGTAAAATTGGTGTGAAAAGTATGTGAGAAGATAGTTAAGGTTTCGGAGTTATTTATTCTTCTGGATTAAGTTTTCTTACCAACTATTTTAATCATGTAAGATTCATTTCATGGCAAATTATAATTGAGTAAACCCTAATTCCTTAGTGATTTAGTCTACTCTAACCTAATCAACTGCCAATTCCTTGGTCATGTAATATAGATTAGAGGGTGAGGTTCAATTCTAGTTTATTAGCCACAAAACCCTAATTATCCAAATATAAGAGGATTATATACAACGTATCCCGTTAAGTCCAAGAAATTACCAGTTTAGGAGGAATTTACTTTCAAGCAAGTATTCAAGTGAGATAACTTTTTCAAAAATCAACAAGAATTCATGCAGAATAGGAGTTATTTTCCAATACACTCAAATTCATAAGATCAAGAATGAAAGTAATCCTTGAAATTAAATCAATACATTAATTAAAACAAAATGATAATAGTATTAATCCATGGAAATAAACAGAGCTCTTAACCTTAACTAAGGAGGTTTAGTTGCTCATGACTTAGAGAGAAAACTAGGGTTCAAAAGTGTGAAAGTGTGGAATGAGGTCTGAGAGAAGAGATCCCCGAAAGGCGAAATCCTTTCCCTTTCATATCTAACTTAATTTGATTTAAAAATAAAATAAACTAATAATTACTAAAGCCCAAAAGATTGTATTTGGGAATAAAAATACTTAAAACAAAATAAAATATAATAATTAGAAGTTAAATCCACTAAAGATGCTCATTTAGTAAAGATTGATCCGCATTATTAGTGCCCCAGGGGGAAGTAACCTCCATATCCATTTTGTCTTCCTAGTGCTAAATGCCAGGCTTGGCGTTTAGAGCCCCTGGTGGCAAAGACTTTTTCTTCGTTTCTGACTTCATGCCGCTAAATGCCCAGGTCTGCGTTTAGCGCCAGCTTGGCAGATTCAAAATTCTCTTTTTTCCTTGCACACAAACTCTATCAAACTGATCCAAACTTCACCTGAAATAATTAAAACATTAAAGCAACTCAAAGTAGCATCCAAATAGGCTTCAAACACTAAAATCTAATTAAAGCTGAATAAATTTATATCTAAAATAAGTAGAAAATAGAGAAAAGATGCTCACGCATCAGGGAACAAGGCTTACTTCCTAACTATAGTACTTATTTAGGTTATATGTGTGCCACGACCTTGGGAGTTCCCGTCCTTGTAAGTCGGACATTTTGTAGTAATCTTTTCCAAAGACTTCGACAATCTTGTAGGGTCCTTTCCAATTTGCTGCTAGCTTTCCTTCGCCCGGCTTCTGAACTCCGATGTCACTTCGAATCAATATAAGGTCGTTTGTGGTGAAACTTCTTTTTATCACCTTAGGGTCATCCTCTACTTTAGTGCCTCCTCTCTAATCCAAGCTCATTCTCAGACTTTTGGGAGGAGGTCGAGCTCTTCAATTTGTGCCCGAGTATTGGCCCCTTCATTGTAGAATATAACCCGAGGTGATTCTTCAGTGATTTCTATGGGAATCATGGCTTCTATTTTGTAAGCAAGTCGGAATGGGGACTCCCCCATTGTGGAATGAGGGGTTGTCCGATATGCTCATAAGACTTGAGTGAGTTTGTCTGCCCATGCTCCCTTTGCCTCTTGTAGTTAGTGTTTTAGCCCGGCCAATATGACTTTGTTTGCTGCTTCAGCTTGTCCATTGACCTGAGGATGCCACACCGATGTGAATTGGTACTTTATTTTTAGATCAGCCACCAAATTTCTAAAGGTTAAGCCTGTAAACTGGGTTCCATTATCCGTGGTGATGGAGTGGGAAACTCCAAACCTGGTGATAATGTTCTTGTAGAGGAACTTCCGACTTCTTTGGACAGTGATAGTTGCTAGTGGTTCTACCTCGATCCATTTAGTAAAGTAGTCAATCCTTACTCTGAGGTATTTGACTTGTCCTGGAGTTTGGAAAAATGGTCCAAAGAGATCGAGTCTCCATTTTGCAAATAGCCATGGTGAGGTAACACTAATAAGTTCTTTGGGACGTGCCAACTCCCCATTTTGCAAATGGCCATGGTGAGGTAACACTAATAAGTTCTTTGGGAGGTGCCACATGGAAGTTGGCATGCTTCTAGCAAGGAGGGCACCTTTTAACAAACTCGGCGGCTTCTTTTTGCAAGGTTAGCCAGAAGAAGCCGGTCTGGATCACCTTCTTTGCTAGTGATCAGGCTCTCAGGTGGTCCCACACATATGCCGCTATATACTTCCTCTAGGACCTCCTTTGTGTTGGAAGTTAGAACGCACTTCAAGAGAGGTGTAGAAATCCTTCTTTTATATAGGACATTGTGGACCAATGTGTAGTTTTATGCCTCCCTTATGAGCCTTTGGCATCTTTTTCGTTCTTAGGGAGGACATCAAATTTGAGATAGTTGACTATAGGGGTCATCCATCCTAAATTTTGATTAGATATCGACATTACTTCCGAATTGTCGTCTCTCTTTAATTTGATGGTGCATGTAGGGTCTCCTAAAAAAGGTTTCTATTGTTTTTCCCTAGTTTGGTGATGGCCGATTTGGAGAGGCTATTAGCTTGGGCATTGGATTCCCGGGTTATATGCTAGACTTCACCTTCTGAGAACTGTGTTAATTGTTCCTGTGCTTCATCTAAGTATTTCTTCATGTTAGGGTCTTTATCCTGATAGGTATCGTTAATCTGTGAAGTTGCCACTTGAGAGTCACTGAACACTATCAGCTTTTCTGTCCCAACTTCTTTAACTAGCTTCAAGCCAGCAAGTAAGGCTTCATATTCTGCTTGGTTATTAGAAGCGAAAAACTCATATCTTAATGAGAGTTCTATCCGAGTTTTTTGTTCGCTTTCCAGGATAACTCCGGCCCCACTGCCAGCTTTATTAGATAACCCATCTACATATAGGCTCCATGTTGTTGTGCTTCCCTGACTTTCAGTATATTCAGCAATGAAGTCAGTGAGATATTCGGATTTGATTACTGTCTGAGCTTCACACTTTAGGACAAACTCAGACAGCTCCACATCCTATTGTAGCATTCGTCCTGCTAGGTCCGTCTTTTGTAGAATGTGTTTCTTAGGTTGATTAGTACAGATCTTTATGGTATGAGCTTGGAAATAAAGTCCGAGCCTTTGAGAAGTGAGGATAAGAGCATACGCGAACTTTTCTATCTTTTGATAGTTTAATTCGTCTCCTTGTAAGGCTTTGTTGACAAAATAGACGGGTTGTTATTGATGAGGGAAAATCGATTCCACACAAACTAACTGGCAAGTATACCGGGTCGCATCAAGTAGTAAAGCTCACGTGAGTGAGGTCGATCCCACGAGGATTGAAGGATCAAGCAACTTTAGAGAGGTGATTAGTCTAGTCAAGCTAACAGTTGTGAATTGAGTGGAATTGAACTAACAGAATGTAAATTACAAGGAATTTAAAGTGCATAATGTAAATTACATCAAATGTAAAGGGATTGGGTACTAGGAAATTAAAAAGAGCAGTAAATCCAAAACAATCAAATGAACTCAAGGACAATTAACAGAAAGAGAAATTCACTAGGGATTGGAGATATCATAATCTACAATGAATCAAATGGGTCTCAACTCCTTTCTCAATCATATGAGTAGATCTATGGCGGATTGAAATTGATTGGATCCCAATTCCTTGTCAATCCAATCTTTCTAATCACAATCAATCTTCCCATTTTCTTGATCCAATTGTCATGAGAAGAGGTTAAGTGCATGTCTCTCATCTATAAGCCACACAATCTCTCAAGATCTCAATTCCTCCCGAATGGTGTTGATCAAGAGAGTTGTGAAGGATAGAGCCTCAGTTCTAATGCTCATGATTCCCCTTTCGAGGCTCACACAAGCATTCAACTGATTCAAACCCCCTTCCGGAGTGGATGAATCTCAATCAAAACAGAGGATATCCTATAGCTACTCAATTGAATTGAGAAGAAGAAGAAATTCACTAAATCATGTGAATCATAACAAAGCTCCTCCCCCTAATGATTGGGTTTCAGTGGACCATAGCTCTAAAAACACTTGCAGGAAACGTAAATTACAGGAAAGTAAATCAAGCTCAATAAGAACAGAAATATAAAATTGGCAGAAAGGAAAGTTGCAGAAATTGAAATTTGCATAAGCTAAATTGAATTCAATACTGAAATGTAAAAGTGTAGAAAGGTAAAAGTGTTTACAAGAGCCTTCTATTCTACTCCTACTCCTACTCCTACTACTACTACTACTCCTACTGTACTCCAGCGCCAGAACCTCCTTTTCTTCTTAAACTAAAGCCTTTATATAAGCTTTCCTAAATCACAAATTGAAATGAAATTCCAAAAAAATTATAATTAAATGAAATTCCTATTCTAGATTATCCTTGTGGTCTTCATTGAGTGATCAGAATGGGCTTGCTTGCTTGTAGTTCAAATGGGCTTGGAATGAAACTAATTTGAGCAGAAATGCACTTCCAGGAGAGCGTAGTGTTCGTTTAGAGAACGGAGCGCTTTTATACCCATGCGTATGCGTCCCATACACGTGCGCGTTCTTTTGCGTTTTGGCACATCCACGCGTATGCGTCACCCACACGTACGCGTGGCCTTCAACATTTGCTCTTGTGACACGTACGCGTGCTATACGCGTGCGTGTCCATATCAGCGCTCTCCAAAAGAGCGTAGCGCTTGCAATATGAGCGCTCCCCACGCGTATGCGTCCCCTACACGTACGTGATGAGCGGATAATTTATACGCTTTTTGGCATTATTTTTAGGTAGTTTTTAGTATGATTTAGTTAGTTTTTACTATGTTTTTATTAGTTTTTATGCAAAATTCACATTTCTGGACTTTACTATGAGTTTGTGTGTTTTTCTGTGATTTCAAGTATTTTCTGGCTAAAATTGAGGGACCTGAGCAAAAATCTGATTCAGAGGCTGAAAAAGGACTGCAGATGCTGTTGGATTATGACCCTCCTGCACTCGAAGTGGATTTTCTAGAGCTACAGAAGCCCAATTGGCATGCTCTCAATTGCGTTGGAAATTAGACATCCAGGGCTTTCCAGAAATATATAATAGTCCATACATTGCCCGAGTTTTGACGACGCAAACTGGCATTCAAACTCCAACTTCCTGCCCTATTCTGAAGTTAAACACCAGAAACAAGTTACAAACCAGAGTTAAATGCCACAAATAGGCTGCAACCTGGTGTTTAACTCCAAGAGAAGCTTCTACACATGTAAAAGCTCAATGCTCAGCCCAAGCACACACCAAGTGGGCCCCGGAAGTGGATTTCTGCACTATCTGCACTTAGTTACTTATTTTCTGTAACCCTAGCTACTTGTTTAGTATAAAAACAACTTTTAGAGACTTACTATGTACCTCGTGACATTTTCGCATTTCACATTGTATCTCTACGGCATGAGTCTCTAAACTCCATGATTGGGGGTGAGGAGCTCTGCTGTGTCTCGATGAATTAATGCAATTACTTCTATTTTATATTCAAACATGTTTGTTTCTGTTCTAAGATATTCACTCGTACTTAACCATGATGAATGTGATGATCCGTGACACTCATCACCATTCTCAACCTATGAACGCATGCTTGACAACCACTTCTGTTCTACTTTAGATTGAGTGTGTATCTCTTTGATTCCTGGTTCACGTGTTTGATTGCATCTCCTGACAACAGAGCATTCGAATCCGTGAGATCAGAGTCTTCGTGGTATAGGATAGAATTATTGGCGGCCATTCTTGAGTTCCGGAAAGTCTAAACCTTTTCTGTGGTATTCCGAGTAGGATCTGGGATGGGATGACTGTGACGAGCTTCAAACTCACGAGTGCTGGGCGTAGTGACAGGCGCAAAAGGATCAATGGATCCTATTCCAACATGAGTGAGAACCAACAGATGATTAGCCATGCGGTGACAGTGCCTTTGGACCATTTTCAATGAGAGGACGGATGGTAGCCATTGACAACGGTGATCCACCAACATACAGCTTGCCATGGGAGGAGTCTTGCGTGCGTGAAGAAGAAGACAGTAGAAAAGCGGAGATTCAAAAGACAGAGCATCTCCAAAACCTCAATCTGTTCTCCATTACTGCACAACAAGTATTATTTATTTTATGTTAATTACTCTTCATAAACCCAACCATTTCTATTATTAATTTCCTAACTAAGAATTACAAAATAACCATAGCTTGCTTCAAGCCGACAATCTCCGTGGGATCGACCCTTACTCACGTAAGGTATTACTTGGACGACCCAGTGCACTTGTTGGTTAGTGGTACGAGTTGTGAAAAGTGTGATTTATAATTCGTGCACCAAGTTTTTGGCGCCATTGCTGGGGATTATTCGAGTTTGGACAACTGACAGTTTATTTTGTTTCTTAGATTAGGAAAAATTTATCTTTTTAATTTAGAGACACTAAAATTGCGTCTTCTATTATTGTTTTTTGTTGAAACTTTTTTTTTTAATCCTTATTTTCTTTTTTTCAATTTTTTTTTCGAAATTTTTTATAAACTAATAATTGAGTTTCTCTGTTTGAGTTTAGTTTTATATTTTAAGGTTGGTGTCAATTACATGATTTTATTTTTCTTTCAATTTTTTTCGAATTATTAGTGCTCAGAATATAAAATTTTTTTAAGTTTGGTGTCCTTTGTGTTTCTGTTTTCTTAAAAAAATTTTCAAAAGTTGTTCTTAGTTAAAGAAGAAACTAAGGCAGAATCAACTGACTTTAGTCCTCAAGAACCAGTTGCTGAACTCAATCAGCAACTATCTTCTATAACAAGGCAGTTAGCAGAATTCAAGGAAATGCTACAAGAAACCAAAAATGCTAACAAGGATATGGAATCAAAATTGAATCAGACAAAATGACAGTTATCAAAACAGATAACAAAGGAGTGCCAAGAAGTTCAATTAAGAAGTGGAAGAAACATTAAATACCTCATCTCAAAGCAGCAGAAAGCCAAGAAAAGAACAGCTGACAGAGGATGAGCAACCTGCTACCCAAAATCTCTCTGAGGACAGTAAGAGCCCAGAGAGGAATAAGTCTGGCGTTCAAACGCCAGAAAAGGGTGAAAAACTGGCGTTAAACGCCCAATCCATGTCCAGTTCTAGCGTTCAAACGCTAGAAAAGGGTAGGAATCTGGCGTTAAACACCCAATCCATGTCCAGTTCTGGCGTTCAAACGCCAGTGAGGGATCAGACACCTGCAAGTGCTGATAATAACCCCCTCAAGAAGGCTTCTCAACCTGCCTTTGTAGGAAATAAACCTGCAACAACTAAGGTTGAAGAATATAAAGCCAAAATGCCTTATCCTCAGAAACTCCGCCAAGCGGAACAGGATAAACAATTTGCCCGCTTTGCAAACTATCTCAGGACTCTTGAAATAAAGATTCCGTTTGTAGAGGCACTTGAGCAAATACCCTCTTATGCTAAGTTCATGAAAGAGATCTTAAGTCATAAGAAGGATTGGAGAGAAACAGAAAAAGTTTTTCTCACTGAAGAATGCAGTGCAGTCATTCTAACACGCTTACCAGAAAAGCTTAAGGATCCCGGAAGCCTTATGATACCATGCACATTAGAGGGTACTTGTACCAAGACAGCTCTATGTGACCTTGGGGCAAGTATCAATCTAATCCCTGCATCCACTATCAGAAAGCTTAGCTTGACTAAAGAGGTCAAACCAACCCGGATATGTCTTCAACTTGCTGATGGCTCCATTAAATATACATCAGGCATAATTGAGGACATAATTGTCAAGGTTGGGCCATTTGCCTTTCCCACTGACTTTATAGTGCTAGAAATGGAGGAGCACAAGAGTGCAACTCTCATTCTAGGAAGACCTTTCCTAACAACTGGACGAACCCTCATTGATGTCCAAAAAGGGAAAGTGACCTTAAGAGTCAATGAGGATGAGTTCAGGCTGAATGCTGTTGAGGTAATGAAGCATCCAGACATATCAAAAGACTGCATGAGTGTTGATATTATTGACTCCCTGGTAGAGGAGATCAACATGACTGAGAGTCTTGAATTAGAGCTAGAAGACATCTTTAAAGATGTTTAGCCTGATTTGGAGGAATCAGAGGAAATAAAAGAGCCTCTGAAAATTCCTCAGGAAGAGGAGAAACCTCCTAAACCCGAGCTCAAACCACTACCACCATCCCTGAAATATGTATTTTTGGGAGAAGGTGATACTTTTCCGGTGATCATAAGCTCTGCTTTAAATCCACAGGAAGAGAAAGCACTACTTCAAGTGCTAAGGACACACAAGACAGCTCTTAGGTGGTCCATAAGTGATCTTAAGGGCATCAGCCCAGCAAGATGCATGCACAAGATCCTATTGGAGAACAATGCTAAGCCAGTGGTTCAACCACAGAGGCGGCTAAATCTAGCCATGAAGGAGGTGGTGCAGAAAGAGGTCACCAAGTTACTGGAGGCTGGGATTATTTATCCTATTTCTGATAGCCCCTGGGTGAGCCCTGTTCAAGTTGTCCCCAAGAAGGGAGGCATGACAGTGGTTCATAATGAAAAGAATGAACTGGTTCCTACAAGAACAGTTACAGGGTGGCATATGTGTATTTATTACAGAAGGCTCAATACAGCCACCAGGAAGGATCACTTTCCTTTACCATTCATAGACCAGATGCTAGAGAGACTAGCAGGTCATGAATATTACTACTTTTTGGATGGCTATTCAGGTTACAACCAAATTGCAGTAGATCCTCAGGACCAAGAGAAAACAGCATTCACATGTCCTTCTGGAGTGTTTGCCTACAGAAGGATGCCTTTTGGTCTGTGCAATGCACCTGCAACCTTTCAGAGGTGCATGCTCTCTATCTTCTCTGATATGGTAAAGAAATTTCTGGAAGTCTTCATGGATGACTTTTCAGTATTAGGAGACTCATTTAGCTCATGCCTTGACCATTTAGCACTTGTTTTGAAAAGATGCCAAGAGACTAACCTAGTTTTAAACTGGGAAAAATGTCACTTTATGGTGACTGAAGGAATTGTCCTTGGGCATAAAATTTCAAACAAGGGAATAGAGGTGGATCAAGCTAAAGTAGAAATAATTGAAAAATTACCACCACCAGCCAATGTTAAGGCAATCAGAAGCTTTCTGGGGCATGCAGGATTCTATAGGAAGTTTATAAAGGATTTTTCAAAAATTGCAAAATCTCTAAACAATCTTCTAGCTACTGACACGCCATTTGTGTTTGACACAGAGTGTCTGCAGGCGTTTGAAACTTTGAAAGCTAAGCTGGTCACAGCACCAGTTATTTCTGCACCAGACTGGACATTACCATTCGAACTAATGTGTAATGCCAGTGACCATGCCATTGGTGCAGTACTGGGACAAAGGCATAACAAGCATCTGCATGTCATTTATTATGCTAGCCGTGTTTTAAATGATGCACAGAAAAATTACACAACCACAGAAAAAGAGCTGCTTGCAGTGGTTTATGCCATTGACAAGTTTAGATCATACTTAGTAGGATCAAAAGTGATTGTGTATACTGACCATGCTGCTCTTAAATATCTACTTACAAAGCAGGATTCAAAACCCAGGCTCATAAGACGGGTGTTGCTTTTACAAGAGTTTGATATAGAAATAAGAGACAGAAAAGGGACAGAGAACCAAGAGGCTGATCATCTGTCCCGGATAGAACCAGTAGAGGGGGTGCCCTCCCCCTCTATTAAGATCTCTGAAACCTTTCCGGATGAGCAATTATTTGCCATTCAGGAAACACCATGGTTTGCAGATATTGCAAACTATAAAGCTGTAAGATTCATACCCAAAGAGTACAGCAGGCAGCAAATAAAGAAATTGATTTCTGATGCAAAGTACTACTTATGGGATGAACCATATCTCTTTAAGAGATGTGTAGACGGAATAATTCGTAGATGTGTGCCCAAGGAAGAGGCACAGAAGATCTTATGGCATTGCCATGGATCACAATATGGAGGCCATTTCGGAGGTGAGCGAACAGCCACCAAGGTTCTCCAATGTGGCTTCTACTGGCCTACTCTCTATAGAGACTCCCGAGTGTTTGTACGTAACTGTGACAGTTGCCAGAGAGCTGGTAATCTGCCTCATGGTTACGCCATGCCTCAACAAGGGATCTTGGAGATTGAGTTGTTTGATGTATGGGGTATTGACTTTATGGGTCATTTCCCACCATCATACTCAAACACGTATATTCTGGTGGCAGTAGACTATGTATCTAAATGGGTAGAGGCAATTGCAACACCCACTAATGATACTAAGACAGTGCTAAAGTTCCTCCAGAAATATATCTTCAACAGGTTTGGTGTCCCTAGAGCACTAATCAGTGATGGGGGCACTCATTTCTGCAATAAACAGCTTTACTCTGCTATGGTCCGATATGGAATTAGCCACAAAGTAGCAACTCCATATCATCCACGGACAAATGAGCAAGCTGAAGTCTCTAATAGAGAACTGAAAAGAATCCTGGAACGGACTGTAATTACCCGTAGAAGGGATTAGGCAAAAAGCTTGGATGATGCTCTGTGGGCATACAGAACAGCATTCAAGACTCCTATAGAAACCTCTCCATACCAGCTTGTGTATGGCAAGGCTTGTCATCTGCCCGTGGAACTGGAGCATAAGGCCTACTGGGCAACCAGATTCCTAAACCTGGATGCTAAGTTAGCTGGAGAGAAGAGATTACTCCAGTTAAATGAGCTAGAGGAATTAAAACTCAATGCTTTCGAAAATGCAAAAATTTACAAGGAGAAAGCAAAAAGGTGGCATGATAAGAAACTGTCATCCAGAGTCTTTGAACCAGGATAAAAGGTTCTGCTGTTTAACTCTAGGCTCAGATTATTCCCCGGGAAACTGAAATCCCGGTGGAGGGGACCATATGTGATTACAAGTGTGTCACCATATGGCTCTGTGGAGCTTCAAGACATTGATTCTAATAAGAAGTTCATTGTTAATGGACAGAGAGTCAAGCATTATCTTGAAGGCAATGTTGAGCAAGAATGCTCAAAGCTGAGACTAGATTAAAAGCTCAGTAAGGTCCAGCTAAAGACGATAAAGAAACGCTTATTAGGAGGCAACCCAATTTTTACTTATCTATATTAATTTTCTGTTTTTCATTTTTATTTTATGTTTTCTTTAGGATGATGATCATGTGGAGTCACATAAATCAAAGCAAAATCAAAAACAACATTAAAAATAGCTCACCCTGGAGGAAGAGCTTACTGGCGTTTAACGCCAGAAACAAGCACCAACTTAGCATTAAACGCCAATAAAGGGAGAAAAGCTGGCTTAAACGCCAGAAACAAGCAGTAATCTGGTGTTTAATGCCAGGATTACACTCTATGGGTGTTTTGCATGCCTAAATGGAGCAGGGATGATAAGTCTTTGACCCCTCAGGATCTGTGCACCCCACAGGATCCCCACCTACCCCGTCTCTCTCTCTCTCTCTCTCTCTCTCTCTCTCTCTCTCTCTCTCTCTCTCCCACCTTTTCATAACACTCTTTTCCAAATACCATTCACCAATCACCTCCCCCTACCCCTATATAAACCCCTCACCACTCCTTCATTTTCACACATTACAACCACTACTTCTACCCCTTGGCCGAACCACATATCTCCCTCCATCTCCTCTATTTTCTTCTTCTTCTACTACTACTTTCTTTCTTCTTTTGCTTGAGGACGAGCAAACCTTTTAATTTTGGTATGGTAAAAGTATTGCTTTTTATTTTTCCATAACCATTAATGACATCAAAGGCCGGAGAAACCTCTAGAAAGAGGAAAGGAAAGACAATTGCTTCCACATTCGAGTCATGGGAGATGGAGAGATTCATCTCACAAACCCATCACTAAGAAAAGGATGGAGCAAACAAGAGAGCCCACTCATGGACCTCAACAAGAGCATAAGGAAATTCCTCATCATGAACTTCCTGAGATACCTCAAGGGATGTACTTTCCTCCACAAAACTATTGGGAGCAAATTAACACCTCCCTAGGAGAATTGAGTTCCAACATGGGACAACTAAGGGAGGAGCAACAAAGGAAAGGAAGAGACATTGAGGAGCTAAAGCATTCTATAAGATCTTCAAGAGAAAGAACTAGCCGCCATCACTAAGGTGGACCCGTTCTTTAATTTTTTTATTCTTTATTTTTCTATTTTTCGTTTACTATGCTCTATGTTTATTCATGTTTGTGTCTTTATTACATGATCATTAGTGTTCAAGTGTCTATGTCTTAAAGCTATGAATGTCCTATGAATCCATCACCTTTCTTAAATGCAAAATGCTTTAATTACAAAAGAACAAGAAGTACATGAATTTTGAATTCATCCTTGAGATTAGTTTAATTATTTTGATGTGGTGACAATACTTTCTGCTTTCTGAATGAATGCTTGAACAGTGCATATGTCTTTTGAATTTGTTGTTTATGAATGTTAAAATTGTTGGCTCTTGAAAGAATAATGAAAAAGGAGAAATGTTATTGATAATCTGAAAAATCATAAAATTGATTCTTGAATCAAGAAAAAACAGTGAAGAACAAAGCTTGCGAAAAAAATAAATAAAAGAAAGAAAAAGGAAAAGCAAGCAGAAAAAGCCAATAGCTCTTTAAACCAAAAGGCAAGAGCAAAAAGCCAGTAGCCCTTTAAACCAAAAGGCAAGGGTAATAAAAAAGATCCAAGGCTTTGAGCATTAATGGATAGGAGGGCCCAAAGAAATAAAATCCTGGCCTAAGCAGCTAAACCAAGCTGTCCCTAACCATGTGCTTGTGGCGTGAAGGTGTCAAGTGAAAAGCTTGAGACTGAGTAGTTAAAGTCGTGATCCAAAGAAAAAAGAGTGTGCTTAAGAACCCTGGACACCTCTAATTGGGGACTCTAGCAAAGCTGAGTCACAATCTGAAAAGGTTCACCCAGTTATGTGTCTGTGGCATTTATGTATCCGGTGGTAATACTGGAAAATAAAGTGCTTAGGGCCATGGCCAAGAATCATAAAGTAGCAGTGTTCAAGAATCAACATACTGAACTAGGAGAATCAATAACACTATCTGAATTTTGAGTTCCTATAGATGCCAACCGTTATGAACTTCAAGGGATAAAGTGAGATGCCAAAATTGTTCAGAGGCAAAAAGCTACTAGTCCCGCTCATCTAATTGGAGCTAAGTTTCACTGATATTTTGGAATTTATAGTATATTCTCTTCTTTTTATCCTATTTAATTTTCAGTTGCTTGGGGACAAGCAACAATTTATGTTTAGTGTTGTGATGAGTGGATAATTTATACGCTTTTTGGCATTATTTTTAGGTAGTTTTTAGTATGATTTAGTTAGTTTTTACTATATTTTTATTATTTTTTATGCAAAATTCACATTTCTAGACTTTACTATGAGTTTTTGTATTTTTCTGTGATTTCAGGTATTTTCTGGCTGAAATTGAGGGACCTGAGCAAAAATCTGATTCAGAGGCTGAAAAAGGACTGCAGATGCTGTTGGATTATGACCCTCCTGCACTCGAAGTGGATTTTCTAGAGCTACAAAAGCCCAATTGGCATGCTCTCAATTGCGTTGGAAATTAGACATCCAGGGCTTTCCAGAAATATATAATAGTCCATACTTTGCCTGAGTTTGATGACACAAACTGGCGTTCAAACGCCAACTTCCTGCCCTATTCTGAAGTTAAACGCCAGAAACAGGTTACAAACTAGAGTTAAACGCCACAAACAGGCTGCAACCTGGCGTTTAACTCTAAGAGAAGCTTCTACACATGTAAAGCTCAATGCTCAGCCCAAGCACACACTAAGTGGGCCCCGGAAGTAGATTTCTGCACTATCTGCACTTAGTTACTTATTTTCTGTAACCCTAGCTACTAGTTTAGTATAAAAATAACTTTTAGAGACTTACTATGTACCTCATGACATTTCACATTTTACATTGTATCTCTACGGCATGAGTCTCTAAACTCCATGATTGGGGGTGAGGAGCTCTGCTGTGTCTCGATGAATTAATGCAATTACTTCTGTTTTCTATTCAAACACGCTTGTTTCTGTTCTAAGATATTCACTCGTACTTAACCATGATGAATGTGATGATCTGTGACACTCATCACCATTCTCAACCTATGAACGCGTGCCTGACAACCACTTCCGTTCTACCTTAGATTGAGTGTGTATCTCTTTGATTCCTGGTTCACGTGTTTGATTGCATCTCCTGACAATAGAGCATTCGAATCCGTGAGATCAAAGTCTTTGTGGTATAGGCTAGAATTATTGGCGGCCATTTCTGAGATCCGGAAAGTCTAAACCTTGTCTGTGGTATTCCGAGTAGGATCTGGGATGGGATGATTGTGATGAGCTTCCAACTCACGAGTGCTGGGCGTAGTGACAGACGCAAAAGGATCAATAGATCCTATTCCAACATGAGTGAGAACCGACAGATGATTAGCCGTGCGGTGACAGCGCATTTGGACCATTTTCACTGAGAGGACGGATGGTAGCCATTGACAACGGTGATCTACCAACATACAACTTGCCATGGGAGGAGTCTTGCGTGCGTGAAGAAGAAGACAGTAGGAAAGCGGAGATTTAGAAGACAGAGCATCTCCAAAACCTCAATCTGTTCTCCATTACTGCACAACAAGTATTATTTATTTTATGTTAATTACTCTTCATAAACCCAACCATTTCTATTATTAATTTTTTGACTAAGAATTACAAAATAACCATTGCTTGCTTCAAGCCGACAATCTCTGTGGGATCGACCCTTACTCACGTAAGGTATTACTTGGACGACCCAGTGCACTTGCTGGTTAGTGGTACGAGTTGTGAAAAGTGTGATTTACAATTCGAGCACCAGTACACGTCGTCTTCAAAAACTTCACTTCCATGCTGTGCTTCACTCACGCGTTCGCGTACTTTTCCAAAAATGTCCCACTGACGCGTATGCGTCAAGCACGCGTACGCGTGGTCTTCCAGAATTGCAGGTTCGACGCGTACGTGTCACCTACGCGTATGCGTCACTTGCGATTTTTTTCACCTCCACTATCGCAAGTGCTCTTTAAAAAAGAGCGTAGCGCTCTCACGTGAAGAACGCTCATTGTTTTTTTAAATCATGGGCCACGCTTTTCAAAGCGTGGCCTAAGACTCCAAAGCGTGCTCAAACTTCAAAGTGTGCCCCAGAATTCCTCTTTTCTGCTTTTGAGCTTAATTTGTGCTTTTTGCTTCTTTTTCCACTTATTTCCTAGAAAGTTTATCAAATCAAAAGATCAAAGCAATATACTATTTAAGCACTAAAATACTCAATAATTAAGCATTAATCATCAATTTCTTGTATGAAAAAGCATAGGAAACATGCACAAAATGACATGTCATCAGTTGTCCACTCTTATCTTCTTTAATCAAGGCTGAAGCTATAGCTCGGCTTACTACTTCTAGATAGAGGACAAGCTCTTCTCCTGCTATAGGTCGGGTAAGTGTAAAAACCTGACCTTTCTACCCTAAAAATTTCATTCTTTAAAAAAAATATAATAAATAAATAAATAAAATAATAATAAAATTACCCTGCCGATTCAATTATTCTGTGGAATAATTACTTCTATAGGACTTTAATCATCTCTTTAGTGGTTCTTGAAAAGAGTCAATAAATGAATCATTAAATCACACTATCTTAATGAACCAAACCCTGAACCGGGGTGGTTTTTTTTTCTTGGCCCAACCAAACCACCTCTCACCCAATTAAACCCAACCCTGATTACCTTCTCTCTCAGCACCGTTTGGAACCCTGAGAATTATGGTCGGTCTAGAATTTCTCTTATAAAAAAGAATTACTTCGTTGTAAGTATAGCTCCAAACCAACTAATAATCCTCACATCAAATTTTAATATTAATTGTCACAAGTACAAACCCCAAAGAATATTAACCGAAGTATTCAAACCTCGGGTCGTCTCA
Organism: Arachis ipaensis; assembly: GCF_059453495.1. NCBI lineage: Eukaryota > Viridiplantae > Streptophyta > Magnoliopsida > Fabales > Fabaceae > Arachis > Arachis ipaensis. Next base: position 52,420,775 of record NC_142438.1, read on the forward strand.
CAAGGAATTGCAATGAAGTGCTCAATTATTGGCTATGAAAGAAACAAGGGGGTTTGATTTGTAATTGGCAAGAAAATATAAATGCAAGAAAGTAAATGACAAGAACTAATAAGGGAAAGGAAAAGAAGTCTTGGCTAAGACTTGGGAATGGAGATCACCATCCTTGTCTACAAACTATATATTTACAATTATGAGAGACCAACCCATTAAGTCTACTTTTATGCTTGAAGGACGTACAAAGTCTACTTCAACGCTTGAAGTACGTCAAATAGACTTGATCAACATCAATCCATAAGTCCTAACCTAGCTACTAATTGACTTAGTAGTAGGCTAGTGTCAATGGTTATCAAATTGACCACTAAGGGTTCTCAAATAACTAATTCAATAAGACCCAATGACTCAAGGTCACTCAATTCCCTTAGCCTAGGCCAAGAGTAAAGAAAACTACTCAAAAACTAGTGGAAACATTTTAACAAACACCTAGAGTGCAATAAAAGTAAACATCACAAAATGCAAGAATTAATGAAACCCATAACTAACATAAGCAAGAAATCAATAATAATAATGAAGATAAACATAAAAGGGCATGGAAACATAAAATTGCATTGAAAGAAAATAGAAATTCAACAAAGGTTCATGAAAGTAAAAAGGACAAAATAAGGAAATTAACAAGGAAAGCTAAGGAGATTAAGAAAATAGAACAATAAATATAAAGAAAATTGACACAAAAACAAGAATTAAAAGTTGGATCTAAGGAAATTTAACCTAAACTACCCTAAATTCTAGAGAGAAAGAAGAGCTTCTCTCTCTAGAATTCTAACCTACAACATGATGAAAACTACGCTATGACTTCTCCCCCCATTCCCTTGCAATCCTTGGGTTCAAAAGCATCAGAAATGAGTTGGATTTGGGCCTCCTTGAGCTCAGAAATCGCCCCAGCGTTTTGCCTATAGTGAAGTCACGTGCAACTTGTCACACATACGCATAGGTCACACGTACGCGTCACTGGCAAAATTCCTTTTCACACGTGTGCGTGGGTGACACGTGCGCGTCGCTGGCGAATATCCTTATCACGCGTACGCGTGGGTGACGCGCGCACATGGCCTTGAGTTAAGCAAATCCTCATTTCTTCCCGAATTCTCCATTTTTGCATGCTTTTTCTTCATTCCTTCAACCCATTCTTTGCCTTCTAATCCTGAAATCACTTAACAAACATATCAAGGCATCAAATGGAATTAAAGTGAATTAAAATTAGCGATTTAAAGGCCTAAAAAGTATGTTTTTACTCTTAAGCACAAATTAGGAGAAATTCACAAAACCATGCTATTTCATTGAATAAATGTGAGAAAAATTGATAAAATCCCCTAAATTCAACACAAGATAAACCATAAAATTGGGTTTCATCAAAACCTCCCTACACTTAAACTAAGCATGTCCTCATGCTAAACCAAGAAAGACAAGAAAAGGGGTATGAACATTTATTCAATACAAATAAACTATATAAACCTATCTAAATGCATGCAACTAAATGAAAAATGCTTCTATCTACTTGGTTAAAAGTAAATCAATCTCCAAGTACACATATGCACATGTAGGGCTAAGTAGTATGATGATTCATGAATCCTACCAATTTAAATATCAAAATAGAGTTCAAATAGACTTGCAAGAAGAAAGCTCGTGAAAGCCGGGAACAAGGAATTGAGCATCGAACCCTCACCAGAAGTGTATCCGCTCTAGTCGCTCAAGTGAATAGGGTTGATTCGCTCAATTCTCTTCTAATCATGCTTTCCTAGATTTGTTTTTCATCTAACAATCAACAATTATTCAATGCATGCATACATTTATCATGAGGACTTATCTTTAGGTTGTAATGGGGCTAGGGTCAAGGTGGAATTGTATTTGGTCAAGTGAGCTAGAAATTTGAATCTTTGATTAACCTAAGCTCTCACCTAACACAAATAACATCCTATGTAATTCTAATACAGTACCTAGTTATCCATGATTCCCACTTTTTTTTTCACATACTCATGCATTCTTTTTAATTCATATTCCATATGCATTGTTATTATTACTTTACTTTGGGGCATTTTGTCCCCTTTTTATTGATTTTCTTTTTCTCTTTTTCTTTTTCTTTTTCTTTTATATATATTTTTTCTTTTTATTTTTCTTTTCTTTATCATTTTTTTTCATAAAGTATATACAAATGTATCAATGCATATGGTTTTATATTTAATTAATACATGAGCATGTACCTGATTCCCCATATTTTCAATAAAAATATAAAAAATACTTTTACCTCAACCAATGTTCCCAAGTTTCCCATGCCCAAATGATATACACCTCACTAGCCTAAGCTAATCAAAGATCCAAATTAAGGAAAATTTATTATTTTTCACTTAGGGATAGTGATGTGCTAAAATTAAGAACAAAAGGGATTAAATAGGCTCAAAATTGGCTAACAATGGTTGATGAAAGGTAGGCTATTTGGGTAAGTGAGCTAAATAAAATGATGGCCTCAATCATATAAATACATTCATACATGAAATAATAGACATAAAGAATGAAACAAATCAAAGATTACAATCATAGAAAGAGAACAATACACACAAGAATGGAAATAAGCGGTTATAAGATGTAACCACACAATTGGGCTCAAAACTCACATGCTTATGTGTTCTTAGCTTAAAAACCATGTTCCAAAATAAATTCTTCAAGCAAGTTCAACACAAAATTTTTTTTTCCAAATTGGTATGGTGCTCTAAAATTGTTTTTTTGGAAAAGAAATCATCACTCTAACCAAGTAGTCCTAACATAAAAAGAAGTGGTAAAATATGTACAAATTCTAACTAACATGCAACCTATCATGCAATGCAACAACTAATCTAACAAAGAAAATTAAGAATTGGTGTTGAAAAAAGGAAGTGGTTACCCACGGAGGTCGAGGACCGACCTCCCCACACTTGAAGATTGCACCATCCTCGGTGCATGCAAAGAAGAGTAAGGTGGACGGGTGCTACAACTGATGAGCTCCTTCAAAAGATTGTGCAGGTGAACTTGTTTGTTGTCCCATTTAGAAGCTTTTTCTTTTCCTCTTTTTGGTGGCCAGCCTAAAAGGGAAGAAAAAGAAAGAAAATTAAGCCTACAACAAAGATATTAAAGCAAATAGAACATAGGCGGGGGCTAATGCCAAATAAAAGTAGAGTTTTCAACTACATGGTAGCTACAACATGTGAGCGAGAAAGCAATGTAAGCAAAGGGCATATCACTAATACTTGATGCAAGAGTAAAGTCAAAGCATAAGTAAATGACATGAAGAGCATGTTAAGCATCAAGTTTAAATAGGAAAGAGTGGGTCATGAAATACAATAGGAGTTCATATAAAAGTGCAAAGGATGCAAGATTCACCAAAGATTAAGCATTGATTTAAAAGTTTCATCACCCAACAATATTAATCAAGTCAAGAAGCACCAAAACTAACCAAAAAAGTCTCAAAAATTGAGTAGGAGAATTCAACACCAATATTAAAATAAGAAATTTAGAAAAAAAAAATAAGAACAAGATAAAAAAATAAAATTAAAATGCCATGAATGAAAATAAGCAAATGCAACATACAAAAGAAAATAAAAGATGAGAAAAATAAAAAATAAAAATTTAAAAAGCGGGAGAAGAAAAAAGTAAGAAAGGAAGAAGAGAGAAGAAGAAAGGTAGAAAGAAAGAAGAAGGAAAGAAGAAGGAAGAGGAAAGAAGAAAAAAGGGGAAGAAACAGGATGCGAGGCGACACCCGGGTATGGGCGACGCGTGCGCGCGAAAAGCAGGAGGGTGAAGCGACGCGTAAGCGTCAACTACGCGTACGCGTGGAACACAGAAAAGAAAAGTGACGCGTAGGCATCACCCACGCGTACGCGTGGGGCCAAATTGTGCTATTCGCACAAAACCAGCATCACTCCAGCAAAACTCTCTGGTTTTTGTACCAGGAGTTTTAATATGGCACACGACGCGTACGCGTCGGTTACGCTTACGCGTGGTGCGGCCCCTTTTTTTTATAGAAGCATAAAACAAAAACAAGGCACTCTCCTAACCTATATACATTCTAAAGAAACCAAAATTCAAATTTAACAAAAGTCTTTTAGTTTTTAAAAAAAATTTCAAAGACAAAACAAACAAAACTTGCAATTCAAAACAACTATCCTACTCAAAACATGAATTTAACAAGAAACTTATCAATCAAAGCAATATGTACAAGGGTATAGCAAATAAGAAAAACTACCTACAATGGCAATTCAATTCATCCATTGATTATATCTACAAGAGAATGGAAAGAGTTTACCATGGTGGGGTGTCTCCCACCTAGCACTTTTAGTTTAAATCCTTAAGTTGGACATTTGGGAAGCTCCTTGTCAAGGTGGTTTATGCTTGTACTCATCTTGAAATTCCACCAATGCTTGGACTTCAAGTAAGCTCCAAATTTCAAAATCAATGGCACCAAGCTTTGATGAAGTTCCACACAAGCTAAGGACTCCCAAAATTGATCCTCATATATCCCGGATCCCAAATCTTGTTTCTACCCCCATCTTTAAGTTGATCAAGACAATTCCATTTGGGTGGCAAGTGATCCGAATTCTCATGTAAGCACCAAAGCATCTTCCTAGACCCTTTTAATCGAGAGCTACACCAACCATTGCACTCAGACTGAGTTTCCGTATAAGGAACCTTGATTGGCATTTTTACCCACTAACCGATTCTCTCTTGCTCTTAACTTCACAAAGAGCTATAAGTTGCCCATCCGTCTCAAGCAAGCCATATTCAAGTGGGAAAGTAATATTTAGAGATAAGAATTTTACCCACTTGAATGTTGTGTTGGATGGTGACTTAGGAAGGGATGGTCCCAATGATCTTGCAAGTTCCACTCCCTTGTGCTCTTCTTTGACTACCTCCACCTTTTGGTAAGCTTCTTCAATTTCAATTCCTTGCTCACCAACTTCTTCTACACATTCTTCATTGGTGGAGTGATAAACCCATATTTTATGATATATTTTGTGCTTAATCTGAGTGATTTATTCAATCCTTCACCCACTTATTCATATTAATTGCATGGTTTTACTTTCCCTTCCTTATTACGTGATGTATGTGAAAAACATGTTTCCTATGCTTAAAAATAATTATTTTGATTACCCTTTATTTCCATTCGATGCCGTGATTCGTGTGTTGAGTAGTTTCAGATCTTCTAAGGCAGGAATGACTTAAAGGATGGAAAGAAAACATACAAAAATGGAAGGAAAGCACAAAACAGAGTTTTTGAAGAAACTGGCAGTCACGCGATCGCATAGGCGACGCGGCCACATGCCAGCACGAAAAGGCATTGACGCGGCCGCATGACTGACGCGACCGCGCGCCTCGAGCGAAACACATATGACACGGTCGCATGACTGACGCGATCGCGTGACAAGGAAAACTCCGAATGACGCGACCGCATGACAGAGGCCACGCACCAGAAATTGTAGAAAACGCTCATAGCGAATTCTGAAGCCCTTTTTGGCCCAAATCCAAGTCCATAAGGCATAGACCAGAGGTTATGAAGTGGGGGAATGCATCCATTCAAGGAGAGTCTCCAATTAGTTAGTTTTCCATGATTTAGATTTAGTTTTGAGAGGGAGATTCTCTCCTCTCTCTTTAGGATTAGGATTTAGATTTAGGATTTTATGCGCTTTCAGGATTATCTCTTTTTATTAGGTTCAATATTCCTTTTTATTATTTTCCCAATTTTATTTATGAATTCTTCTATGTTACAGATTACTCTTTGAATTAATGTTATTTGAGGTATTTCAGTTTATTATTGCTTTCTTTTATTTACATTATTGTTATTCCCATCTGAAGACATTTTTATTCCAGTAGATTTACTTTTCTCCTTTTGGTCTTGGTTAAGAAATCGGTAACTCAGGAGTTATCAAACTCAAGCATGATTGATAATTGTTATCTTTGCTAATTGAACTAAACTTCTATAATTCCAATCTTTCCTTAGGGATTAACTAGGATTCGAAGATCAAACTAATTAGTCACTTGACCTTTCTTTACTTTAAGTAAAGACTAATTGAGTGGAATTAAGATTCAATTTTCATCATCATTGATAAGGATAACTAGGATAGGACTTCTAATTTCTCATACCTTGCCAAAAGTGTGTTTTACAGTTATTTATTTAATTTACAGTCTTTTACTTATTTTAAATTGCAATTTAAATTACAATTTAAATTACTTGTTCCTTATCTTCAAAACCCCGATTTACAATCTCCATAACCAATAATAACAACATACTTCCCTGCAGTTCCTTGAGAAGACGACCCTGTAGAACCTATGCACAATTACTCAAGAGGGGGGGTGAATTGAGTATTGCAACAACAATGAATCTTTTTGCGAAAGTTAAAGACAATAAACAAAAGTGTTATTGTACTAGTATTTTTCCAAGAGCTTAACTCAATTGCTAAGCATTTATAAGGAGCTTTTACTTTCCAATAGACACCAACTCAAATAAATTGATCAAGCTTTTCACCAATCGGACTTAAGCTATTCCTTAAGTACTTACGAAGCTACTTTTCGATCACAATTTATTTGCTCAAAAGGTAAAAGACAGTAATATTGAAGAGATGAGTTTGGAGAGATGCAAACGCTATTTAGAGTGGTTCGGCTCAATCCTTGTCCTACGTCCACTTTCTTTCTCAATCGCTATTGAGAAGTTCCACTATTGCCAAGCTTCAAGGTGCTCGCGCAAAACCTTTTACAATCCGAGTCCTTAGTTTCTAACACCTCACGGTATATGATCACCACTCGTAGACTAACCCACTCCACTTAGAGATACCTTCTCTAAGATTTGCCTTGAGTACTTAGTATACTTCTTTGGTATCCTCACCGACTATAGTGTTTATAACTCTTGACTCAACCTTGGAGATCACACTCCAATTTACAAAGTGTTACAAGAAAACAATTCTCAAAGAATTGTTGAGATGAAATGAGTACTCTCTAGAAGAGTGTATGATTACAAGTTTAGCACTATTGAACCAATTGATATTGCTCTCTCAAATTGTGTATTATAACACCTTAAAAAATGTGTAGAATGAAAGAATATGAACAAGATAGTTTGCAAATACTCACGTGTATGAAATAAGGCTTCAATCCATCTATTTATAGACTCCCCAAACCTTAGAAACGTTGGGAAGTTAATGGGATGGAGCCTTTTTGTCAAAACTAGCCGTTTTTTATGTTTTTGAATCATTTGCATCGATGCATAACACTTTGCATCGATGCAAATGTGTCTTTGAAGCTGAAATTTGAATTTTCAGCTAGGTTGCATCGATGCAAACATCTTTGCATCGATGCAACAAGTCGTTGCATGCTTTGCATCGATGCAAGATGAGTGTGCATCGATGCAAACCTTAAAGAATGGCTTAAAATCACTTCAAAATACTTAGGATTGATCTCAAACTTGTTGGAGTCAATTCCTATGCTTTTGTACCTTTGAAAACAAGTTTTTAAACCATTTGGCTAGCATCGAATTGCAAGATGTGCATCAAAACATTTTGTGAGTGTGTGTTGAGAGATTTAGCAATTGGTTCTTAACAAGAAGTTACCTAAGTCCTAAGACACTATACTTGTCTTCAAATGTTGTGGACTTGAGTTTCTTGTTGTTGTTGTGTTGCTTTCAACTCTTCATTCCTCAACGTTGAATGTTGGTTGATCTTTCAACATGCTTGTTCATTCAAGTTGTTTGTTGGTTTGTCTTTCATGTCGTTTGTTGGTTTGTCATTCATCAAAACCTACGAATACAAACTTCGCATACAAGCAACATGATTTACAATTTCCCCCTTTTTGATAATGACAAACCAATTTTGAGGATATGCATTTATAAATGATTTTGAAAGCAACAATAATGCACTTTGTTTTATAGAAAGCTTTGGAGAAGACTTCACAAAAAAATTTTGCAGGAGTTCCCCCTAAATATGTGCATTTGTTCCCTTAAAGGGCGTTTATCAAAGAAAACGATTTAGATATCAAAGTTTTTGCTTAGCGGAAGTCTTTGAAATCATTGTTTCGCAAACTTATTTCTTCTTTTCAAATCCTCAAACTTCTTCTTTTTCAAGAGTTCAAAATTTCAAATATCCTCAAACTTTTCTTCCCCCTTTTGACATTATCAAAAAGAAAGGAGTTTGAAATGTGTCATAAAAGCATGCATAAAACAATGAATTTTTTTTAAGTTCAATATCTCTATTAATCTCAAGGATGAGATATTCCCCTTTTCAAAAAGAATTTGATTTCCTCTTTTTATATATAACAAGCATGCATAATTCCCCCTAAAGAAGTGAAATATATCAAGGCATGCACATTAACTTAAAATAGGGGTACCAAGCCTATTTTGAGTTATTCACCAAATAAGCATACAAGCATTAATCATTAAACAAAATTATGAAGGAAATATCAAAGTATTTAAACCATAATAGAAATCCTTAGCTTACTAGGAGTTAGTTTAACAATTCATATAATCAAATAAACATAAAGCAATAAAAAGTGACTTGATGAAGAGGAGACAATCAATCTTGGTCTTCATCATCATCATTATCCTCTTCATACGGTAGGTGGATGCCGAAATGCTCATATAAGTCATCAATAGGACGATCCAAGCGACCCGTGCGATGATCTACACGAGACACACGACGATTAAGTGCTTCAAGTTGCCTACCATGCTCTACTTCAATCCTTTGAGTTCCATCATGTATATACTCACTTAAACTATTATAAACTTCAATTTGTTGATCCTCCATTGTTTATAATCTTCAAATTCTTCAATCTACCTCAAGATTAATCACTCATTCATTAACTCATAAACCTACAAAACAATGGCTAATTGGATATCTCCAATGCTTAAGTTAGTAAGAGATACAAAAATAGCAATATAAATGCAATGAATTCAAACAAATCATATTAGATTAGAATCCAAGATACCAAGTTCATTTCGAATGTTAAAAAAACTTTCTTTACATAAAGGTTTAGTGAAGATGTCCGCTAGTTGTTTACTAGTTTCGACAAATTCAATAACCACATCACCTTTTTCAACATGGTCTCTTATGAAGTGATGTCTAATCTCAATATGCTTGGTTCTTGAATGTTGAACCGGATTCTTGGTTAAATTTATTGCACTAGTATTATCACATTTGATAGGAATGTGATCAAGCATGAGTCCATAGTCCACAAGTTGTTGTTTCATCCATAAAATTTGGGCGCAACAACTACCGGCGGCTACATACTCGGCTTCGGCGGTAGACAAGGCTACACTTACTTGTTTCTTACTATGCCATGAAACAAGAGAGTTTCCTAGCAAGTGACAAGTGCCGCTAGTGCTTTTCCTATCCAATTTGCAACCGGCAAAATCGGAATCGGAATAACCAATCAAATCACAAGTGGATCCTTTCGGATACCACAATCCAACATTTAATGTTCCTATGAGATACTTCACAATCCTTTTCACCGCACTTAAGTGAGATTCCTTAGGATTAGCTTGGTATCTCGCACACATGCATACACTAAACATGATATCTGGCCTACTTGCCGTTAGATAAAGTAATGATCCTATCATGCCTCTATACTTCTTTACATCTATGTTTTTACCTTGTTCATCTTTGTCAAGGTAGCAAGTAGTGCTCATTGGTGTGTCCATTGCCTTAGCATTGTCCATTCCAAATCTTTTGAGCAATTCCTTGCAATATTTGGTTTGGCTAACGAAAGTTCCTTCTTTTCCTTGTTTGATTTGAAGACCAAGGAAGAAGTTGAGTTCGCCCATCATGGACATTTCAAATTCACTTTGCATGAGGTTTGAGAAAAACTTGCAAAGTGATTCGTTAGTTGAACCAAATATTATGTCATCGACGTAAACTTGTACCAAAAGGATATTTTTGTTTTCAATCATGATAAATAAAGTTGTATCAACCTTCCCTCTTCTAAAACCCTTTTCTATTAAAAACTTGCTCAAACGTTCATACCAAGCCCTCAACGTTGAATGTTGGTTGATCTTTCAACATGCTTGTTCATTCAAGTTGTTTGTTAGTTTGTCTTTCATGTCGTTTGTTGGTTTGTCATTCATCAAAACCTACGAATACAAACTTCGCATACAAGCAACATGATTTACAGACCCGAGGTTTGAATACTTCGGTTATCAATTTATTTAGGGGTTTGTTACTTGTGACAACCAAAACGTTTGTAAGAAAGGTTGATTGCTTGGTTTAGTAACTATACTTACAACGAGAGTTTACTATAACTTCTAAACCATCAACCTTTAGTTCTTCAAAATGGCGCCATTGCCGGGGAATTGCAATCGTGTGCCTTATTATTGGTTATTGTAAATATTTTTTTTACGTGTTTATTTGTTTTTATTTTCTTCTTTTATCTTCATTAGCTACTATGAATTCTCACCCCTCTCGCTTTGAGTTTGGTTCTAATATTGTTGAAAGGAATGAAAGTTATAACCGGAACATGCATCAAGGTCAGAGCAATCAAAGATGGATGGAGCCAAGAGGATCTGATCAACCCTTTTGGCAACAACACCCTCCAAGATATCATGGACAAAGACCATTCTACAATGCATACCAAGGCAATGGACATGGTGGACAACCTCGTAGTTACCAACAAGCCCCACCCTATGCTTATAGGCCATCCTCTCAACACAACCTTGAACCACCACACTCACAAGCTTCTTTTCACCATTCGCCACCATATAATCCTCGTTTACCCCGATTCCAATCCAATTACTCCCAAACACCACCACTTCCCAATGTACCACGTCCAAATTCATCACCCCGAGAATTAGAAGTTTGCCTCAAGGGAATAGTAGATCAACTTCAAACAACCCTTCATCAACTGCAGCAAGCAATAAGTCAATTATCTTCTAGACGTTCGAACATTCAAGGGCCTCCCAGAGCCCCATGTGGGCAATCTAATGAAAAGCGTAGCATGAAGGAGATATTAGAAACTCCAGTGGACAAGACAGAGCATGACTTCGTACTAGAACAAGCAGAGAAAGCTGTCATTATACAAGAAGAAGAGTTGGTTGAAGACTTAGGAGACACTGAACTTCCATGGGAACCCAGAGTTGTGGAGAATTCTGTCAAGGCCGTTACAATTGATGCTAAAGAGGATAGTGTACAACCCCCAAAGCAAGTCTCTTATGAAGAACTAGATGGAATGACCCAAGAAGCAAATTCTCTTGATGATGATAGTCACAAGTCCAGTTCTTCTGGTAATGAACTTGCATCCGTGAGTGAATTCTCTGAGATCGAAGAATCTTCCCCAAGCGAGTACGAAGATGATACAAAGGTAGATTTTTTCCAACCTCCCGTTTATGACTTGAGTGACGAGGAAGACATAGAAGGCTTTGATCAGGACATGGATACATTTGAAGAATCTTGCAAAGAAGTGAAGAATTTCACAGAAGAGCACAAGGGAGTAAAACTCACAGAACCACTGGAACCACCTATCCCAAGGCCATTACCACCCAATACAAGCTTCAAGTGGGTATAATCCTTAACCTTTAGCTTTATTTTTCCACTTGAATATGGTTTGCTTGAAACAGATGGCCAGCTTAGAGCTCTCTGCGGCTTTAAGAGTAAAAGGGAAATGGCTCGTACTCAGAGCTGGTGCACAAGGTTCAATAAGGTTCCACGCTTCGACTCGAAGTGTGCGGTTTGGCATCATGATCTATCAAATGGACCTCGGAAAACGTTTGGTTATTCTGGTGAGAATCTAATTTCTAAACTGCCTGGATGGAAAAATATAGATCAAGACGAAGGCGGATTTAAAAGCCAAGTTTGGGATCCTGGAATCTATTCTGACACTCGTCACCCCGGGAGCCTGAGAATCTATTTGAAGCTGCTCAGAAGCTTTACATGCCTAGTTTGGGACCCCGGAGGCTATAGGGCATTCCAAGCGTTGGTGGAGATTTCTGGATGAATTTAAGCACAAGCCACCATAACAGGAAGCTCATCCAATGTCCAACTTAAGGACTTTAACTAAAAGTGCTAGGTGGGAGACAACCCACCATGGTATGATCGTTCCTTTTTTCAATTTTAATTTTATTCCGTTTTGTTTATTTTTGAGTTTTATTTTATTTTACTTCATTGAACTTGGAATCATGCATAACATTCATATTAGCATTGCATTCTGTATTTTGCACAAAAAAAAAGAGGGTGTGCGACACGACCGCATCATTCATGCGATCACGTCAAGTTGCGAAAAACACTTCCCACACGACTGCGTCATTAACGCGGCCGCGTGATCTGGAGGTCGGCGTAAACATCCAACGACCAGAAAGTTAGGTTGAAATCGTGCGGCCATTGTGCGTTTTGCACAAAATGCCCACGCGATCGCGTCACTTGCACAACATCAATCCCACGCGATAGCGTGAGCGACGCGATCGCATCGCATGGATTGCACAACACCCCAAAAGGAGACAGAGAGTTGCGCTGAAACGACGCTGGAATCGTGCGTTTCGCACAATTTCTAGCGACGCGATCGCATGCCCCATGCGATCGCGTCAACCACCATTTCAGCCCAACCACGCGACCGCGTGCCCCACGCGATCGCGTGGATTCAAATTTATAACCCCCCCAGTCACGCGAACCCTACCATTCGCCCCCCCCCCAACCCTTCTCCTTCCTCTCTTCTTCTCCAACCACCCAACCACCACCCAACCACCATCACCGACCGCCGCCACCCCGCCGACCACCTAGACTCCGTCGCCACACCACCCCCTTTCCCCCTTCCCCTTCTTTCTTCTTCTTCCTTCTCCTTCCTCCCTCCACCGCCACTGCCCCCCTCCGCGATCACCTCCCCACCGCGCCGCCGTCACCGCCGCGCCCCCATCCGCCACCCAAGCCCCCCTTTCCTTCCTTCCCTCTCTCTCCCCCTACCCCATTGCCCTTCCCGAAGCCCCTGCCTCCAAACAGTAACCGCCGCCGCCTCCGCCACCCTCCTCCGCCGCGCCCGACGCCACCGCCACTATCCCCCAGCCACCTCTCTGCCCCACTCTCCTTAATTCGCCTACCAGGTTCCGACGAACGCCACCCTTCTATCCATTCGTAGTTAATTCATATTTTTCTGTTTATGTTCATATTTAGGCTAGTTAGTTATGCATGTTGTAGTGGATTTTAGGTTGTTAGGTAGCCTAGGATGTGGTTAGTGGATTTAGGCCTGTTTAATTGTGCTGTTCGTGTTTCTTGTTTTATAATTTTCGCAATTCTGCTGTTGCTATATGTTAATAATATTCATATGCTGTTCTTCAAGTTCATTCTTGTTCATACTCTTTAATTGCAATCTGTTTTCATTCATATGAACTATTCTGATTGCTGTTTATTTTCCGGGACAATCCAATTTCAGTCGGAATGCTGCCCAAATTTTTATAAACTGTTTTTGACTTTCATTCATGTTTTGGTTTTGGCTATTTAAACTCTGCTTTACTCTGCTTTTACCTAACCAATTCATGAATGCCAGGGCAAGCTTTCTTATTCTTTTTTATTTCCTGGTTCTTAATCTGCATTTTTGATGTTTAGATTCCAATTTTTGCTATTTCTATATCTATCTAAATCATCATCAACTTAATTTCCTTGTTTGGATATGAGTTACCTATAGCTTCTATTTGTGAATGCCTGTTACTTGGAATATGATCATTATGCCACTTACTTTACCCACTTTTTACTAACTCGCTAATTTTAACTTCCTAAACTATTTTTCGTTTCTAACCAAACCTAACCTTTCAAAACATTTCTTCTGGTTTTTCACTTTCTTTTAACATTCTAACCAAGGCATGATGATACTTTTTCTAATTAACTTGAACTGAAGTACATTTTGGATTGTGACATTTTTCTTCTCAGTATTCTAACTCTTGTACAATCCTTAATGCAAATTTGCTTAACTCGATCTCCTCTTCTATTGCTCCTTTGCCACTTTGTGTTTCTTTTGATTATTTGCCTATTTATTTTCCTGTTTTTTTTTTATATATCCTGGTTTTCTGTCTTTCAGGATGTCTGCCAGCCAAAGAAAAGGAAAAGCAAAGGCTACTACTAGCAAACATAAAAGAGGAGAATCCGCTATGTCCATCATGGATATCATGCACGATGACTCCTGACGGGAAAAAAACTTTACCCCGCAGGAGAAGGCCGACCAGCTACTCCCTGCTACTGATCCAGTAAAGTTTGCAAACCGATACTGTGAGCTGAAGTATCCGGTGTTTGCAACCTCCAGGAACCTGTACCTGGAGAGGACTCTGAAGATCCCAAAAGAACTCCAGCAATACACCTCTGATAAGATCAAACAAAGAGGCTGGTTCTTCCTGGAAAGAAACCTGACTGAGGTCAATGCATCTTGGGTAAGAGAATTCTACTGCAATTACTTCAAGACTTCCCTAGATGCAGTGAACCTAAGAGGGAAGCAGATTCTGGTCACTGAAGAGGCCATAGAGGATGTTCTGAAACTTCTGCCTAAATCTGATCAGCTGGATGGTTATCAAAAAGCTGAGGAGGATATGCGCTTCATGAAGTTTGATTGGGATGCAGTCAAGGCCAGGATAGCCCTTGACCCGACCGTTCCATGGATCATGGATTAGAACACCACCATGCCAAAGGGAATCAAGCGGATTTACTTAAATGATGAAGCTCGGCTATGGCACCAGATCCTGAGCAATTTCGTCATGCCGAGTACCCATGAGACAGAGATCCCTGCCGCTATGATCACCCTCCTATGGTGTGTGATGGAGGGTAAGGACCTGTACCTGTCACGCTTTATCCGGTACTATATGGCCAGGATCCACGTCCGAGGCACTCTTCCCTTTCCTTATCTGATTACACAGCTAGGCCGTCGAGCTGACGTGCCTTGGGAGGATGCTGATGAGAAGCCACCTGCTGCAGAATGCAAGAAGATTATCCCTCACAGTAGGAACTTTTTGGCTTTGGGCTACAGACCTCCATTCCTCACTGCTACTGCTGAGACAGCCACACTATCTGCCAGCCCCTCTTCTTCCACAGTTACCCCTGCTACCACCACTGCACCTCCACCTGCCTCAGAGCCCATCTATCACCTAGTGCACCGCCTATTTCGACGGCTTGACCAGATGGAGCATCGCATCAAGCGACGCTATGAGCACCTGAAGCTGATGATACGATCTGGCGACATCCCCTCCGAGCCTGACACACCATCCGAGGCATCTGAGGAGGAGGCGGATGATCACGAGGCAGAGACCCATCCACAGAGTGAGGCTGCATAGGCAGGCACAGAGCAGGCTGCATCACATCAGGAGGCTCCGCCTCAGATTCAAGCTGTAGACCCAGAGATTCCTATCCAGTCAGCACCTCCTCTGCAGCAGGTAGATCTTCAGACCACCACCACAGAGACTCCAGCTACCCACCCTTCCAGTGATGACACCCCTTCACACCCTGCTTGAGTGAGCATCAGGGACGATGCTTCATTTTAAGTGTGGGAAGGTCGCCATCTCTGGCGTATTCTTTTGGTGACCACTACAGACTCTTTCATTTTATTTTGCTATTTTTCTGTATTTTTCTCTTTATTTTTATTTTTATTCTCCCAGTACTTATACATTGCTATTTTCATGTATTTATACTCTATTTTCTGCATTTCGCATTTTCAGTTCATATTTTAGCCATTTAGTTTAGTAGCAATTCTAACTTATTAGTTATAGAAATTGTGAATTAATTAGTATAGTTTACCCTTTTTAGCATAAGATAGCTTAGTTTAATTTGAAAATATAAAAAGGAAGTAAACTAGAGACTTGAACATAATAAAAACAACCCACACCTTGTATATATAGCATTATATGTTAGTTAGTTAACAACATTTCATCAAGGAGAAACACAAACTTTAAAGCCATTCAAAATAAATTTTACATTGAGAATAATGGGAACTTTTAATTTTACTTGCATGACATACATAATTGATATATGATTTTTGAGTTAGAGAACACACAGCCTGTGAGTTTTGAGCTTAATTGTATGGTTCATTCAAACCATAATTTTTATTCCTGTGTGTTCCGCCCTTCTTTTTTATTCTGATGTTCTTTACTTTGTTTTAATCTATATGTCCGATTATAGAATAGAAATACATACCAAGAGAGTGATTGAGGCCATTGTTTAATTTTAGCTCACTTATCCCAAATTAGCCTACCCTTTACATCACCCTTGTTAGCCCCCTTAAGCCTTTAAATCCCCTCTTATTCTATAAGGCACAATACTAGCCTTAAGCAGAAAAACAAAATAAAAATCTCAAGTGGATCCTTGGTTAGCTTAAGATAGAAAGTGTGTAATTGTTTAAGTGTGGGAAACCTATTGGGAACATGGATGATAAAAACAAAAGGTAGAAAAGTTGAAAAGAATAAAATTATTCAAATAAAAATTTTGGGAAGCATGCTCATGTAAAATCAAATAATTGAATTACCATGTGCAATAAAAAAATGTTATTTTTTAGTATTGGAATAAAAGGGATACAAAAGGATTTCCCAAATGCAAAATAAATGCACATGGGACAAAAGTTAAAGTATGAGCATGTAACATCAAAAGTGGGAAAAAGTGGGAACATAGGTAAAGAAGTTTTGCTTTACAAAGTATGTATGTTAGGTGAGATCTTAGACTAATCAAGGATTCGCTTATTTAGCTCACTTAGCCTTATACATATATATTTACCTTTACCTTGGCCCCATTACAACCTTAATTAAAGACCTCATGACTTTTGTATGCCTATATTCTATAATTGTTGATTGATTAGATGAAGAACAAAGTTATAGAAAGGAAGGATAAAAAGAAGAATAGAGTGATTAACCCAATAAACACTGAGTGACTAGAGAGTAAACACAAAATCCAGTGAGGGTTCAATAGCTCATTAACATATATCTCTGCTTGAATTATTAATTGTCTTGCAAGTTTATAAAATATTTTTCTCTCCCATCTCAACTGTAAAAGTGCTTTATCATTATCTAAGGTTTGGCTATATATATATATATGACACCTTGAGAATGTGAATTAATTCAACTACATGTAAGCTTTATATACAAGTGAATAAAAATTAAGAATTGTGTGATTCATGTAGGTAGTTGCATTTAGAGTAGATAGCATTGCATGAGATTCCACCACTTTAACCTTAACTTACTCTTTATCTTGGACTTAGCATGAGGACATGCTAGTGTTTAAGTGTGGGAAGGTTGATAAACCCATATTTTATGATATATTTTGTGCTTAATCTGAGTGATTTATTCAATCCTTCACCCACTTATTCATATTAATTGCATGGTTTTACTTTTCCTTCCTTATTATGTGATGTATGTGAAAAACATGTTTCCTATGCTTAAAAATAATTATTTTGATTCCCCTTTATTTCCATTCGATGTCGTGATTCGTGTGTTGAGTAGTTTCAGATCTTCTAAGGCAGGAATGACTTAAAGGATGGAAAGGAAACATACAAAAATGGAAGGAAAGCACAAAATAGAGTTTTTGAAGAAACTGGCAGCCACGCGATCGCATGGGCGACGCGGTCGCATGCCAGCGCGAAAAGGCATTGACGCGGCCGCATGACTGACGCGACCGCATGACAAGGAAAACTCCGAATAACGCGACCGCATGACCCACGCGAACGCGTGACAGAGGCCACGCACCAGAAATTGTAGAAAACGCTCATAGCGAATTCTAAAGCCCTTTTTGGCCCAAATCCAAGTCCAGAAGGCATAGACAGAGGTTATGAAGTGGGAGAATGCATCCATTCAAGGAGAGTCTCCAATTAGTTAGTTTTCCATGATTTAGATTTGGTTTTGAGAGGGAGATTCTCTCCTCTCTCTTTAGGATTAGGATTTAGATTTAGGATTTTATGCGCTTTCAGGATTATCTCTTTTTATCAGGTTCAATATTCCTTTTTATTATTTTCCCAATTTTATTTATGAATTCTTCTATGTTACAGATTACTCTTTGAATTAATGTTATTTGAGGTATTTCAGTTTATTATTGCTTTCTTTTATTTACATTATTGTTATTCCCATCTGAAGACATTTTTATTCCAGTAGATTTACTTTTCTCCTTTTGGTCTTGGTTAAGAAATCAGTAACTCAGGAGTTATCAAACTCAAGCATGATTGATAATTGTTATCTTTGCTAATTGAACTGAACTTCTATAATCCCAATCTTTCCTTAGGGATTAACTAGGATTCGAAGATCAAACTAATTAGTCACTTGACCTTTCTTTACTTTAAGTAAAGACTAATTGAGTAGAATTAAGATTCAATTTTCATCATCATTGATAAGGATAATTAGGATAGGACTTCTAATTTCTCATACTTTGCCAAAAGTGTGTTTTACAGTTATTTATTTAATTTACAATCTTTTACTTATTTTAAATTGCAATTTAAATTACTTGTTCCTTATCTTCAAAACCCCGATTTACAATCTCCATAACCAATAATAAGAACATACTTTCCTGCAGTTCCTTGAGAAGACGACCCGAGGTTTGAATACTTCGGTTGTCAATTTATTTAGGGGTTTGTTACTTGTGACAACCAAAATGTTTGTAAGAAAGGTTGATTACTTGGTTTAGTAACTATACTTACAACGAGAGTTTACTATAACTTCTAAACCATCAATCTTCAGTTCTTCATGGAGCTTGCTTCTTGATCAACCTCTTCCAATCTTTCATCATTCATACTATGCCTTGGAGGTGGTGCATTATCCTCCTCAACATCATCTTCAAGTTCAATGGAAGAAAGTTCAACAACTTCCACAAAATCATCAACAACATCACTTGGTGTGGAAGTGTTCTCAAGCTTGAAATCCACCTCTTGCTCAACTTTGCCTAGGTCTTCAATCACTTCTTCAACGATCTCTTCCTCCTCCACTTGTTGCAAGACATACCCCATCTCCTTGTTCTCATGTTGGGATTCTAAAATCTCTTTCATGCTCCATTCTTTGGTTGATTTCTCACATTCATCTGTGGAGACACTTTGTCTACAGTGTAAATCCTATGAGTCCAAGTTGGTTTTAATCTTGGCAAGGTTAGCCTCAATAGCTTCATTCATCCTTTGGGCTTCCTCTTGTTTCTTTTGACGGATGATTGCTTGAAGTTAGTCCCTTACTTCCTTGAGATGATCCATTGACTCTTGTTCTACTTGGCTAACATAGGTAGGATCATATTGCTCTTGGATTGATGGATATGGGTGTTCTTCCATGGATGGTTGTGGTGAAAAGGGGAATTCATTTTATGGTTGAAAGTTCTCATGCATGGGAGGTGATTCATCTTGGTAAGAATAGTAAGGTGGTGGTTCTTGAGGGTATTGGTGGTGGAATTGGGGTGGTTCTACATATGGTTCACAAGGTGGTTGGTATAGTGGATATGGGTTAGGGTCATATGGAGGTGTTTGGTGGTAAGGGACTTGTGAGTATGATGGTTGAGGGCTATATTGTGGAGGGGGTTCATAGGCATATGGTGGGAGTTGTTGGTAATCATAAGGAGGTCCACCATAGTCATTTAATTGGTATGCATCTTGGAATGGCTCTTGCTCATAGCACATTTGGGAAGGTTGTTGCCAAGAAGGGTGATCAAATCCTTGAGACTCCTCCCTTCTTGATTGTTCCATCCTTGATGCATGTTGTCATTGTAATTTCCATCTCCTACAACATAGTTGTAACCACACTCATAGCCAAAAGGATGAGAATTCATAATGACAAATAAAAACAAAGGCTAACAAAAATAAGCAACAAAGTCCTAAACCTAACAAAAACTGACAAACAAGCAAAACGCAAACATATTTACAATATTCACATATATACAATAGCCAATAACATAACACCATTACAATTTTCCGGCAATGGCGCCAAAAATTTGATAGTGAGAATTATGGTCGGTCTAGAATTTCTCTTATAGAAAAGAATTACTTTGTTGTAAGTATAGCTCCAAACCAACTAATAATCCTCACATCAAATTTTAATATTGGTTGTCACAAGTACAAACCCCAATAAAAATTAATCGAAGTATTCAAACCTCGGGTCGTCTCACAAGGAATTGCAATGAAGTGCTCAATTATTGTCTATGAAGGAAACAAGGGGGTTTGATTTGTAATTGGCAAGAAAATATAAAAGCAAGAAAGTAAATGACAAGAACTAATAAAGGAAAGGAAAAGAACTCTTGGCTAAGACTTGGGAATGGAAATCACCATCCTTGTCTACAAATTATATATTTACAATTATGAGGGACCAACCCATTAAGTCTACTTCTATGCTTGAGGTACGTATAAAGTCTACTTCAACGCTTGAAGTACGTCAAATAGGCTTGATCAACATCAATCCATAAGTCCTAACCTAGCTACTAATTGATTTAGTAGTAGGCTAGCGTCAATGGTTATCAAATTGACTACTAAGGATTCTCAAATAACCAATTCAATGAGACCTAATGACTCAAGGTCACTCAATTCCTTTAGCCTAGGCCAAGAGTAAAGAAAACTACTCAAAAACTAGTGGAAACATTTTAACAAATACCTAGAGTGCAATAAAAGTAAACAACACAAAATACAAGAATTAATGAAACCCATAACTAACATAAGCAAGAAAACAATAACAACAATGAAGATAAACATAAAAGGGCATGGAAACATAAAATTGCATTGACAGAAAATAGAAATCCAACAAAGGTTCATGAAAGTAAAAAGGACAAAATAAGGAAATTAACAAGGAAAGCTAAGGAGATTAAGAAAATAGAACAATAAAGAATTGACACAAAAATAAGAATTAAAAGTTGGATCTAAGAAAATTTAACCTAAACTATCCTAAATTCTAGAGAGAAGGGAGAGCTTCTCTCTCTAGAATTCTAACCCACAACATGATGAAAACTACGCTATGACTTCTCCCCCCATTCCCTTGCGGTCCTTGGGTTCAAAAGCATCAGAAATGAGTTGGATTTGGCCATCCTTGAGCTCAGAAATCACCCCAGTGTTTTGCCTTTAGTGAAGTCACGTGTAGCTTGTCACACGTACGCGTCACTGGTAAAATTCCTCTTCACCCGTGTGCGTGGGTGACGTGTGCACGTCCCTGGCGAATATCCTTATCACGCGTAACTGTGCGCGTGGCCTTGAGTTCAACAAATCCTCATTTCTTCACAAATTCTCCATTTTTGCATGCTTTTTCTTCATTCCTTCAACCCAATCTTTGCCTTCTAATCCTGAAATCACTTAACAAACATATCAAGGCATGAAATGGAATTAAAGTGAATTAAAATTAGCGATTTAAAGGCCTAAAAAGTATGTTTTTACTCTTAAGCACAAATTAGGAGAAATTCACAAAACCATGCTATTTCATTGAATAAATGTGAAAAAAGCTTATAAAATTCCCTAAATTCAACACAAGATAAACCACAAAATTGGGATTTATTACGCACCATCTTTCATCACTCTAAATCTTCAAAGCATCCTTGCTAGGTGAGAACGGACAACTTTCCTTTTTCCTCTTCTTCAATTTCAGAGAAAGAAATCTTGTTCTTCCCCTTGTTCCACCTCTGCCATTCTAATTTCAATTCTTGCTAGAACAGTGGTAACCATAAGCAAGAACTCTTCTCTTGCTCAAGCTGAGGTCAGCCGTTTGTCCTTGGAGGAGAAGCCGAAGCTTCAATTCCATGTGGCTAGAATTTTGATTCAGGAAAGAAGTAGAAATAGAATTTTTAACTTCAAATAATAGTTAGGATTGTGGATTAGATATGGGTGATTGTTAGATGTAATCTTGATTGATGATGATGAGCTAACATGATTGATGTTGCTGAAAATTCTGTTGATTGGTTGAATTATTGTTGTTGGATGTAGTACAGATTTTTAATGTTGTGAAAGTGTTATCATGTTATGTTTATTGTGTAAATTCTTGATGTATATGGAACTGAAGCTCTTGGGTAGAGTTATGGCATAATTCATATAGATATGGTAATGAGTAATAAGGATTGTTGATTGGCATGAATTAGAAACATAGAGGATCAAATTTGGTTATGAAAAAATTAGGGAGCCTTACTGCAGAAATTCTGAAACAGATTGGATAGCAACTTAAAATAAATTCTGGGAGCAATCTAGCCATTTTTTATAAGCAAAATTATTTTTCTAATAAACATTTCTCCATAAAAATTTCAAAAAATTTGGCCAAGCGGTTTGGAAGATGTGAATTTTTGAAATTTAGTGGTTGCTGCAGAATTTTTTGGTTTTCTTGTTCTGCAGTATCAACTTCCAGCCACTATAACTTTTGACTATTCAGCATTTTCAGTTACTTTTAAAGGGATTTTGAAGATCTGTGAGTATACTTTAATTGGGTACAAATTTCATGCCTATACTATTTTTTAGAGTTAATTATGTCTCTTGGAAGTTGGGCTGTTCGCAAGAAATTCAGAACCAATTACTTGAAACATGGTAGCACTTCCAATTGACATTTAATTAACCAAACGAAGTGATATGAACCTGAAACTTGTTCGTCCTAAAACTTAGGGGTGTAGAGTATATTCTCACCAAAATATGGAAGTAATGGTTCAGAATTGAATTTTTTATGAATTTTTCAAAAATCGAGTTGCCTGTTGTATTTTTCTAAGTCTTCTTAAGGGCAGCAGCAGATTTTTATTAACGTTATTATCAAATCCAATTCTAATCCAGATATGATAAAACTTTGATTTCACTCGAAAGGATATATCCAGATTTGGCAACATACATAACCATAGTTAAATAAAAAGGAAAGGGTAGACTATTCCCAAAAGAATTAATGTTAAATGGTGATACGGAGGGTTGTGTAATTAAATGGTGATGCGAAGGTACGTATAATAAAGTGGTGATGTGGAGGTGCGTTTATGTAATTGGTGATGAGGAGATATAATAAAAAGAAAGAGAATGAGGAACCATGAATAAAAGAGACAAGTAAAATGGATAACGAATCATGAAAAGTGAAAGTTGAATGGGCCTTGCGCCAAATTGCTAATGCAAAAGTGCCTGCCTAACTGATAGTCTGAGATTGCTAATGCGAGAATGTTCGCCTAACTAATAGCTTGTCTCTTACCGTGATACCAAGATATCCTAACTGACATGGGTTCACCCATGATGATAATTGTGCCTATCTGACACGGTAAAGAAACCATATTTGGTGTTTGCCCCGAGTAATGTCGAGTTGCGGGTAAACAACCGACGCATGAGCTCATGGCCTGCACTAGGAACAAGCATGCATCATCTTGTTTGCACATATAAATTTCCTGTGAATTGTTTATTGTCATTTCCTAATTGTTTATACTATTT